>NC_090309.1:18493231-18796261 GCF_039906515.1 Pseudorca crassidens | reverse complement strand
TTTTTTTTTTCTTTAAAAAATTTCTTAATAATTATTTTTATTTTATTTTATCTTATCTCTCTCTCTTTCTTTTTTCTTTCTTTCTTTCTTTCCTTCTTTCTTTCTTTCTTTCTTTCTTTCTTTCTTTCTTTCTTTCTTTCTTTCTTTCTTTCTTTCTTTCTTTCTTTCTTTCTTTCTTTCCTTCTTCTTTCTACTTTTTCTCCCTTTTATTCTGAGCCATGTGTATGAAAGGCTTTTGGTGCTGCAGCAAGGAGTCAGTGCTGTGCCTCTGAGGTGGGAGAGCCAATTTCAGAACACTGGTCCACAAGAGACCTCCCAGCTCAACATAATACCAAATGGCAAAAATCTCCCAGAGACCTCTATCTCAACACCAGCACCCAGCTCCACTCAGCAACCAGCAAGCTACCGTAATGGACATCCTATGCAAAACAACTAGCAAGACAGGAACACAACCCCACCCATTATCAGAGAGGATGCCTAAAATTATAATAAGTCCACAGACACCCCAAAACACACTACCAGACATGGAACTGCCAACAAGAAAGACAAGATCCAGCCTCATCCACCAGAATACAGGCACTACTCCCCTCCACCAGGAAGCCTACATGACCCACTGAACCAAATTTAGCCACTGGGGACAGACACCGAAATCAACAGGAACTACGAACCTGCAGCCTGCAAAAAGGAGACCCCAAACACAGTAAGATAAGCAAAATGAGAAGGCAGAAAAACACACAGCAGATGAAGGAGCAAGATAAAAACCCACCAGACCTAACAAATGAAGAGGAAATAGGCAGTCTATCTGAAAATTAATTCAGAATAATGATAGTAAAGATGATCCTAAATCTTGGAAATAGAATAGAGAAAATGCAAGAAACATTTAACAAGGACCTAGAAGAACTAAAGATGAAACAAGCAATGATGAACAACACAATAAATGAAATTAAAACTACTCTAGAAGGCATCAATAGCAGAATAACTGAGGCAGAAGAACAGATAAGTGACCTGGAAGATAAAATAGTGGAAATAACTACTGCAGAGCAGAATAAAGAAAAAAGAATGAAAAGAACTGAGGCCAGTCTCACAGACTTCTGGGACAACATTAAACACACCAACATTCGAATTATAGGGGTTCCAGGAGAAGAAGAGAAAAAGAAAGGGACTGAGAAAATATTTGAAGAGATTATAGTTGAAAACCTCCCTAATATGGGAAAGGAAATAGTGAATCAAGTCCAGGAAGCACGGATAGTCCCATACAGGATAAATCCAAGGAGAAACACACCAAGACACATATTAATCAAACTGGCAAAAATTAAATACAAAGAAAACATATTGAAAGCAGCAAGGGAAAAACAACAAATATCACACAAGGGAATCCCCATAAGGTGAACAGCTGATCTTTCAGCAGAAACTCTGCAATCCAGAAGGGACTGGCAGGACATATTTAAAGTGATGAAGGAGAAAAAACCTACAACCAAGATTACTCTACACAGCAAGGATCTCATTCAGATTTGATGGAGAAATTAAAACCTTCACAGACAAGCAAAAGCTGAGAGAGTTCAGCACCACCAAACCAGCTTTATAACAAATGCTAAAGGAACTTCTCTAGGCAAGAAACACAAGAGAAGGAAAAGACCTACAATAACAAACCCAAAACAATTAAGAAAATGTGAATAGGAACATATATATCGATAATTGCCTTAAATGAAAATGGATTAAATGCTCCCACCAAAAGACACAGACTGGCTGAATGGGTATAAAAACAAGACCCATATATATGCTGTCTACAAGAGACCCACTTCAGACCTAGAGACACATACAGAATGAAAGTAAGGGGATGGAAAAGATATTCCATGCAAATGGAAACCAAAAGAAAGCTGGAGTAACAATTCTCATATCAGAAAAAAATAGACTTTAAAATAAAGACTATTAGAAGAGACAAAGAAGGACACTACATAAAGATCAAGGGATTGATCCAAGAAAAATATATAACAATTGTAAATATTTATGCACCCAAACAAAGGAGCACTTCAATACATAAGGCAAATACTAACAGCCATAAAAGGGGAAATCAACAGTAACATATTCATAGTAGGGAACTTTAACACCCCACTTTCACCAATGGACAGATCATCCAAAATGAAAATAAATAAGGAAACACAAGCTTAAATGATACATTAAACAAGATGGACTTAATTGATATTTATAGGACACTCCATCCAAAAACAACAGAATACACATTTTTTTTCAAGTGCTCATGGAACATTCTCCAGGATACATTGTATCTCGGGTCACAAATCAAGGCTTGGAAAATTTAAGAAAATTGAAATTGTATCAAGTATCTTTTCCGACCACAACGCTATGAGACTAGATATCAATTACAGGAAAAGATTGGTAAAAAATACAAACACATGGAGGCTAAACAATACACTAATTAATAACGAAGTAATCACTGAAGGAATCAAAGAGAAAATCAAAAAACACCTAGAAACAAATGACAATTAAAACACGATGACCCAAAACCTATGGGATGCAGCAAAAGCAGTTCTAAGAGGGAAGTTTATAGCAGTACAATCCTACCTTAAGGAACAGGTAACATCTCGAATAAACAACGTAACCTTGCACCTAAAGCAATTAGAGAAAGAAGAAGAACAACAACAAAAAAACCCAAAGTTAGCAGAGCAAAAGAAATCATAAAGGTCAGATCAGAAATAAATGAAAAAGAAATGAAGGGGGCTTCCCTGGTGGCACAGTGGTTGAGAGTCCACCCGCCGATGCAGGGGACGCGGGTTCATGCCCCTGTCCAGGAAGAGCCCACATGCCATGGAGTGGCTGGGCCCATGAGCTATGGCCGCTAAGCCTGCACATCCAGAGCCTGTGCTCCACAATGGGAGAAGCCACAACAGTGAGAGACCCGCGTACTGCAAAAAAAAAAAAAAAAAAAAAAGAAATGAAGGAAACGATAGAAAAGATCAATAAAACTAAAAGGTGGTTATTTGAGAAGATAAACAAAATTGATAAACCATTAGCCATACTCATCAAGAAAAAAAGGGAGAAGACTCAAATCAATAGAATTCGAAATGTAAAAGGAGAAGTAACAACTGACACTACAGAAATACAAAAGATCATGAGAGATTACTACAAGCAACCCTATGCCAATAAAATGGACAACCTGGAAGAAACGGACAAATTCTTAGAAATACACAACCTCCCAAGACTGAATCAGGAAGAAATAGAAAACATGAAGAGACCAATCACAAGCACTGAAATTGAAACTGTGATTAAAATTCTTCCAACAAACAAAACCCCAGGACCAGAAGACTTCACAGGTGAATTCTATAAAACATTTAGAGAAGAGCTAACACCTATACTTCTCAAACTCTTCCAAAA
Organism: Pseudorca crassidens; assembly: GCF_039906515.1. Lineage (NCBI taxonomy): Eukaryota > Metazoa > Chordata > Mammalia > Artiodactyla > Delphinidae > Pseudorca > Pseudorca crassidens. Next base: position 18,792,871 of record NC_090309.1, on the reverse strand, counting down.
TATAGCAGAGGGAGGAACACTCCCAAACTCATTCTACAACGCCACCATCACCCTGATACCAAAACCAGACAAGGATGTCATAAAGAAAGAAAACTACAGCCCAATATCACTGATGAACATAGATGCAGAAAACCTCAACAAAATACTAGCAAACGGAATCCAACAGCACATTAAAAGGATTATACACCATGATCAAGTTGGGTTTATTTCAGCAATGCAAGGATTCTTCAATATATGCAAATCAATCAACGTGATACACCATATTAAAAAATTGAAGGAGAAAAACCATATGATCATCTCAATAGATGCAGAGAAAGCTTTCAACACAACTCAACAACCATTTATGCTAAAATTCCTGCAGAAAGTAGGCATAGAGGGAACTTTCCTCAACATAATAAAGGCCATATATGACAAACCCATAGTCAACATTGTTTTCAATGGTAAAAACAGAAACCAGTTCCAATAAGGTCAGGAACCAGACAAGGTTGCCCCCTCTCACCACTATTATTCAACGTAGTTTTGGAAGTTTAGCCACAGCAATCAGAGATGAAAAGGATACAAAAGGAATAGAAATCAGAAAAGAAGTAAAGCTGTCACTGTTTGCACATGCCATGATAATATACATAGAGAATCCTACAGGTGCTACCAGAAAACTACTAGAGCTAATTAATGATCTTGGTAAAGTAATAGGATTCAAAATTAATATACAGCAATCTCTTGTATTCCTATACACTAATGAAAAATCTGAAAGTGAAATGAAGGAAACAACCCCATTTACTATTGCAAGAAAAATAGTAAAATACCTAGGGATAAACCTACCTAAGGAGACAAAAATCCTGTATGCAGAAAGATATAAGACACCGGTGAAAGAAATTAAAATGTGACAAACAGATGGAGAGATATACCATATTCTTGGATTGGAAGAATCAACATTGTAAAATGATTATACTACTCAAAGCAACCTACAGATTCAATGCAATCCTTATCAAACTACCAGTGGCATTTTTCACAGAACTAGAACAAAAAAATTCACAATTTGTAAGGAAACATAAAAGACCCCAAATAGCCAAAGCACTCTTGAGAAAGAAAAATGGAGCTGGAGGAATCAGGCCCCCAGACTTCAGACTATACTACAAAGCTATAGTAATCAAGACAGTATCCTACTGGCAGAAAAACAGAAATATACATCAATGGAACAGAGTAGAAAGCCCAGAGATAAATCCATGCACATACAGTCACCTTATTTTTGATAAAGGAGGAAAGAATATCCAATGGAGAAAAGACAGCCTCTTCAATAAATGGTGCTGGGCAAACTAGACAGCTACATGTAAAAGAATGAAATTAGAACACTCCCTAACAGCATACACAAAAATAAACTCAAAATGGATTAAAGATGTAAATGTAAGGCCAGACACTATAAAATGTTTTGAGGAAAACTTAGGCCGAACACTCTATGACATAAATCACAGCAAGATCCGTTTTGACCCACCTCCTAGAGAAATGGAAATAAAAACAAAAATAAACTAATGGAACCTAATGAAACTTAAAAGCTTTGGTACAGCAAAGGAAACCAAAAACAAGTTGAAGAGAGAACCCTCAGAATGGGAGAAAATATTTGCAAATGAAGCAACTGACAAAGGATTAATCTCCAAAATATACAAGCAGCTCATGCAGCTCAATATCTAAAAACAAACAGCTGAATCCAAAAATGGGAAGAAGTCACAAATAATCATTTCTTCAAAAAAGATATACAGATTGCCAAGGAACACATGAAATGGTGCTCCACATCACTAATCATTAGAGAAATGCAAATCAAAACCACAATGATGTATCACCTCATACCACTCAGAATGGCCATCATCAAAAAATGTACAAACAATAGATGCTGGAGAGGGTGTGGAGAAAAGGGAACTCTCCTTCACTGTTGGTGGTAATGTAAATTGATACAGCCACTATGGAGAACATTATAGATGTTCTTTTAAAAACTAAAAATAGAGCTACCATATGATCCAGCAGTCCCATTCCTAGGCATATACCCTGATTAAACCATAATTCATAAAGAGTCTTGTACCACAATATTCATTGCAGCACTATTTAGAATAACCAGGACATGGAAGCAACCTCGGTGTCCAATGACAGATGAATGGATAAAGAAGATGTGGCACTTATATACAATGGAATATTACTTAGCCATAAAAAGAAGTGAAACTGAGTTATTTGTAGTGAGGTGGATGGACCTATAGTCTCTCATATAGAGTACAGTAAGTCAGAAAGACAAAAACAAATACTGTATTCTAACCCATATATATCCAATCTAAAAAAGAAAAAAAATGGTTCTGAAGAACCTATGGGCAGGACAGGAATAAAAACAGAGATGAAAAGAATGGACTTAAGGACATGGGGAGGCAGAAGGGTTACCTGAGACGAAGTGAGAGAGTGGCATTGACATATATACACTACCAAATGTAAAATAGATAGCTAGTGGGAAACAGCCACATAGCACAGGGAGGTCACCTTGGTGCTTTGTGACCACCTGGGGGGGGGATAGAGAGGGTGGGAGGGAGATGGAAGGGGACTGGGATATGGGGATATATGTATACGTATAGCTGATTTACTTTGTTATACAGCAGAAACTAACACAACATTGTAAAACAATTATACTCCAATAAAATGGTAAAAAAAATTGTAAATAAAATTTACAAAGTCAGCAGAAGAAAATAAATAATAATGATCAGAGTGGGAATAAATGAAATTGAGAATAAAAAAATAGATTAATGAAACTAAAATCTAGCTCTTTGAAAAAATAAACAAAATTGACAAACATTCATCTAGACACACTAAGAATAAAGAGAGAAAGCTGTGATAAATAAACTCAGAAACAAAAGTAGAGAAACAACAATGGATACCAGAGTAATATTATACATAGGATTAGAAGAGAATATGATGAATGCTATATGCTAACAAATTGGACAAATTCTTAGAAACGTATAACTTTCCAAGACTGAATCATGAAGAAATAGAAAATATGAATAGACTGATCACTAGTAAAAAGACTGAAACAGTAATCAAACACCTCCAATAAACAAAATTCTAGGACCAGTTGGCTTCACTGATGAATTCTACCAAATTTTAATAGAAGAGTTAATACCTACCCTTCCCACACTCTTTCAAAATTTTGAAGAGGGGGATGCTTTCAATGCTTTCTAACTCATTCTATGAGACCAAAATTACTCTAATACCAAAACCAGAAAAAGACAACACAAAATAGAAATTTACAGGCTAATATCTTTGATGAACATATGCAAAACTCTTAAACAAAATATTAACAAAATGTTTTTTGCTATTGAATACAATAATACATCAAAATCATCATATACCATGATCAAGTGGGATTTTTTCCAGGGATACAAGGATAGTTCAACATCTGCAAATCAACGTGCTACACCAGATTAACAAAATGAAGGATAAAAACTATGATTTTCTCAATACACACAGAAAAATCATTTGACAGGATTCATCAGTCATTTATGATAGTAACTCTCAATAAAATAAGTTTAGAAGGAACTTATCTAAAGATAAAAAAGCCGTATATGAGAAACCCACAGGTATTATCATACTCAGCGATGAAAAACTTAAAGTATCCCTCTAAAAATCTCAAAAAATACAAGAATGCTCACTCTTGCCACTATTGTTCACCATAGTATTGGAACCCCTAGCCAGAGTAATTAGAAAAATAAATGAAAGTCATCCAAAATGGAAAGGAAGAAGTAAACATGTAACTATTTGCTGATAGCATGATATTATATTTAGAAAACCTTAAAGACTTCATCAAAAAACTATTAGAAATAATAAATGAATACAGTAAAGTACCAGTGTACAAAATCAACATACAAAAATCTGTTGTGTTTCTATATGCTAACAATGAGCTAGCAGAAAGAGAAAAGTAAGAAAACAATCCCATTTTTAATTGCAACAAACGGAATAAAATACTTAGGAATAAGTTAAACCAAGGAAGTGAAAGACCTATACACTGAAAGCTATAAGACATTGTTGAAAGAAATTGAAGAGGACACAAATAAATGGAAAGATATTTTGTGCTCATGAATTGGAAGAATTAACTATGTTAAAATGTCCATGTTACCTAAAGCAATCAACAAATTCAATGCAATCCCTTTCAAAATCCTCAGGACATTTTTCACAGAAATAGAACAAAAAGTTATAAAATTTATAAGAACACACAAAACACCTCAAATAGCCAAAGCAAACCTGAGAAAAAGAACAAAGCTGGAGGTTATCATAATCTCTGAAATCTGCCTCTTTGTCTACTCTAGAGCTATCAGTGGTTAACCAGGGTAAGTCTTGGAGGTGGTTCTCATCAAAGAACATGAAATTCTACCTTAAGTTATCCATATTTGTTGTCTTCTCTAGGTTTGTACACATATCTATATAAGAACACAATTCTCCAAAAAAGGGGAAAATAAATGTATAAATAAATGTCACTTATATGTGTTTAGAAACAGCTAGGTAACCAATTTTGCATCTCTGCATTTAGACTTTTTGGATGTCATCTGACTATAGCAATCTAGATATGAGGAGCAACTTGCTAAGAAGAAATGTGAGATTCTAGGGATACAAAATACAAAAACATTCTATTGTAGAGTTTTAAAAATTAAGAATTTAACAATCTGATTTTCATATTAGAAAAAAGAAATAAAGTGACTAATTGAAAGTGATACTCCTAGCCAGCAAAGGCTGTAGAGAGTGAGCAACCATTTTCTCAATTTAATTTACTTTCATACTTACCTATGGGTAGCATATTCCACCAAGGCTCCCAGCCTTCATTCATGTTGTGAACTTGCCTCTAGTACTTTTACTGTTTTCAATTAATTGTTTTAAAATTTTACCTTATTTAAATTTCTTTTGAATTCTTCCCTCTAATAGGAAGTCATTCACCATTATCCCTTTCCAATCCCACAATCATTGCTTGTTTCTCAGAGTTCTTTTACTGGGATTAAACAATTCTTGTTCTCCAGTTTGACCTTTAACTACATTTATCTCCATTTCTTAGGGGAGCTCTTTGATACCAGGCAAAATGTATTGAGCTACTATTATCTCCTTAGCCTTCCCCATTGTCAGTCTCCTTCCTTACACTGGTTCACTCCCATGTCTCTGGGTGTATGAAATTTTTCTGTTTATTTTAAATTTCCTGTTTCATTTCATTTCATTGACAGATAAACTTCTTAGAAAGATGGTCAAATATCTATTTTTGCTTTTCTTATATTCCCTTTCCCAAACTCCCATGGCTAAAATTCCCCCAAATTGAAATTTTAAATGCAAACAAATATGTTCTAATTTTTGATTCAATGATATTTTTTTCTGGTTCTCTACGATTTCTCTCCATTTTGATTGTTTATTTTACAGTTTACTTTCCTCCACCCATAACCATTTAAGATTCTTCTTCCTCCTGCTGTGCCTAAAAAGAATGTATTACTAAGTATAAACCATGCATAAGAATTTTGAATGTTTTATTAAAGCATCAAAACCCAGCTTTACTGACTGATACAGTAGTTATGAATAGTTCATTGTAACAAAGACTATAGGAGTTGACATCTATTTTAGAGAACACAAGGGAGTGACCCTAATAACTTACTGAAATAAAAATAATTAATTTTTAAACAAAACTTATTTGGTTAAAGATGGTCACTGACATGTACATGATGTAATTTTTTAAAATTAATTAATTATTTTTTTAACATTTTTATTGGATATAATTGCTTTACAATGGTGTGTTAGTTACTGCTTTATAACAAAGTGAATCAGTTATATATATACATATGTTCCAATATCTCCTCCCTCTTGCATCTCCCTCCCTCCCACCTTCCCTATCCCACCCCTCTAGGTGGTCACAAAGCACAAAGCTGATCTCCCTGTGCTATGTGGCTGCTTCCCACTAGCCATCTATTTTATGTTTGGTAGTGTATATATGTCCATGCCACTCTCTCACTTTGTCACAGCTTCCCCTTCCCCTTTCCCATATCCTCAAGTCCATTCTCTCATAGGTCTGTGTCTTTATTCCTGTCTTACCCCTAGGTTCTTCATGACAATTTTTTTTTCTTAAATTCCATATATATGTGTTAGCATAAGGTATTTGTCTTTCTCTTTCTGACTTACTTCACTCTGTATGACAGACTCTAGGTCCATCCACCTCATTAAAAATAGCTCAATTTCATTTCTTTTTATGGCTGAGTAATATTCCATTGAATATATGTGCCACATCTTCTTTATACATTCATCTGATGATGGACACTTAGGTTGTTTCCACCTCCTGGCTATTGTAAATAGAGCTGCAATAAATATTTTGGTACATGACTCTTTTTGAATTATGATTTTCTCAGGGTATATGCCCAGTAGTGGGATTGCTGGGTCATATGGTGTTTCCATACAAATTGTGAAATTTTTTGTTCTAGTTCTGTGAAAAATGCCATTGGTAGTTTGATAGGGATTGCATTGAATCTGTCGATTGCTTTGAGTAGTATAATCATTTTGACAATGTTGATTCTTCCAATCCAAGAACACGGTATATCTCTCCATCTGTTTGTCACATTTTAATTTCTTTCACCAGTGTCTTATATCTTTCTGCATACAGGATTTTTGTCTCCTTAAGTAGGTTTATTCCTATGTATTTTACTATTTTTCTTGCAATGGTAAATAGGATGGTTTCCTTCATTTCACTTTCAGATTTTTCATTAGTGTATAGGAATACAAGAGATTACTGTACATTAATTTTGAATCCTATTACTTTACCAAAATCATTGATTAGCTCTAGTAGTTTTCTGGTAGCACCTGTAGGATTCTCTATGTATATTATCATGGCATGTGCAAACAGTGACAGCTTTACTTCTTTTCTGATTTCTATTCCTTTTGTATCCTTTTCATCTCTGATTGCTGTGGCTAAACTTCCAAAACTACGTTGAATAATAGTGGTGAGAGGGGGCAACCTTGTCTGGTGCCTGACCTTACTGGAAATGGTTTCCATTATTTACCATTGAAAATGATGTCGACTATGGGTTTGTCATGTATGACCTTTATTATGTTGAGTTATATTCCCTCTATGCCTACATTCTTGAGTGTTTTTTATCATAAATCGGTGTTGAATTTTTTCAAAAGCTTTTTCTGCATCTGTTTAGATTATTATATTTTTTTTAATCCTTTCACTTGTTAATATGGTGTATCACATTGATTGATTTACAGGTATTGAAGAATCCTTGCATTCCTGGGAAAAGTCCACTTGTTCATGGTGTATGGTCCTTTTAATGTGCTGTTGGATTCTGTTTGCTAGTACTCTGTTGAGGATTTTTGCATCTATGTTCATTAGTGATATTGGTCTGTTATTATTATTATTTTTTTAAGACATCTTTGTTGGTTTTCATATCAGGGTGATTGTGTCCTCGTAGAATGAGTTTGGGAGTGTTCCTCCCTCTGCTACATTTTGGAAGAGTTTGAGAAGGATAGGTGTTAGCTCTTCTCTAAATGTTTGTTAGAAATCACCTGTGAAGCAATCTGGTCCTGGGTTTTTCTTTGCTGGAAAATTTTAATCACAGTTCCAATTTCAGTGTTTGTGATTCGACTGTTTATATTTTCTGTTTCTTCCTGGTTCCATCTTGGAAGGTTGTGCTTTTCTAAGAATTTGTTCATTTCTTCCAGGTTGTCCATTTTATTGGCATATAGTTGCTTATAGTAATATCTCATGATTCTTTGTATTTCTGCAGTGCCAGTTGTTACTTTTCATTTCTAATTCCATTGATCTGAGTCTTTTCCCTTTATTTCTTCAAGAGTCTGGCTAATGGTTTACCAATTTTTTTTTTTTTTTTTGGTCTTCTCAAAGAACCAGCTTTTAGTTCTATTGATCTTTACTACTGTGTCATTCATTTCATTTTTATTTATTTATGGTCAGATTTTTATGATTTCTTTCCTTCTGCTAACTTTGAGGTGTTTGTGTTTTTCTTTCTCTAATTGCTTTAGGTGTAAGGATAGATTCTTTATTTGATATTTTTCTTGTTTCTTCAGGTAGAATTGTATTGCTATAACTTCCCTCTTAGAACTGCTTTGGTTGCATCCCATACGTTTTGTTTCTTTGCGTTTTCACTGTCATTTTTTTCTAGGTAGTATTTGATTTCCTCTTTGGTTTCTTCAGTGATCTCTTGGTTATCTTGTAGTGTGTTATTTAGCCTGCATGTGTTTGTATTTTTTTACAGTGTTTTTTTCCTGTAATTGATATCTAGTCACATAGCATTGTAGTCAGAAAAGATACTTGATATGATATCAATTTTCTTAAATTTACCAGGGCTTAATTTGTGACACAAGATATGATCTATCCTAGAGAATATTCCATGAGCACTTGAGAAAAAGTTTATTCTGTTGTTTTTGGATGGAATGTCCTATAAATATCAATTAAGTCTATCTCATTTAATGTGTCATTTAAAGCTTGTGTTTCCTTATTTATTTTCATTTAGGATGATCTGTCCATTGGCAAAAGTGAGGTGCTAATGTCCCCTACTAATTTGGTGTTACTGTCGATTTCCCCTTTTATGGCTGTTAGTATTTGCCTTATGTATTGAGGTGCTCCTATGTTGGGTGCATAAATGTTTACAATTGCTATATCTTCTTCTTTGATTGATCCCTTGATCATTTTCTAGTATCCTTCTTTGTCTCTTGTAATAGTCTTTATTTTAAAGTCTATTTTGCTGATATGAGAATTGTTACTCCAGCTTTCTTTTGATTTCCTTTTGCATGCAGTGTCTTTTTCCATCCTCTCACATTCAGTCTGTATGTGTCTCTATGTCTGAAGTGGGTCTGTTATAGACAGCATATATACAGGTTTTCTTTTTGTATCCATTCAGCCAGTCTTTATCTTTTGGTTGGAGTATTTTATCCATTTACATTTAAGGTAGTTATCGATATGTATATTCCTATTATCATTTTCTTAATTGTTTTGGGTTTGCTTTTGTAGGTCTTTTCCTTCTCTTTTTATTCCTGCCTAGAGAAGTTCCTGTAGCATTTGTTGTAAAGCTGGTTTGGTGGTGTTGAATTTGCTTAGCTTTTGCTTGTCTGTGAAGGTTTTAATTTCTCTGTCTAACCTGAATGTGATCCTTGCTGGGTAGAGTAATCATGATTGTAGTTTCTTCCCTTTCATCAATTTAAATATGTTCTACCACTCCTTTCTGACTTGCAGAATTTCTGCCGAAAGATCAGCTGTTAACCTTATGGGGATTCCCTTGTATGTTATTTGTTGCTTTTCCCTTGCTGCTTTTAACATTTTTTCTTTGTATTTAATTTTTGATAGTTTGATTAATATGTGCCTTGGTGTGTTTCTCTTTGGATTTATCCTGTATGGGAAACTCTGCTGTTCCTGGACTTGGACTATTTCCTTTCGCATGTTTAGGAACTTTTCAACTATAATCTCTTCAAATATTTTCTCAGTCCCTTTTTTTTCTCTTCTTCTTCTGGGACCCCTATAATTTGAATGTTTGTGCCTTTAATGTTGTCCCAGGTGTCTTGGAGACTGTCCTGAATTCTTTTCATTCCTTTTTTCTTTGTTCTGCTCTGCAGTAGTTATTTCCACTATTTTATTTTCCAGGTCACTTATCCATTCTTCTGCCTCAGTTATTCTGCTATAGATTCCTTCTAGAAAAATTTTAATTTCATTTATTGTGTTGTTCATCATTTTTTTGTATTTTATTCTTCTAGGTCCTTGGTAAAAGTTTCTTGTATTTTCTCCATTCTATTTCCAAGATTTTGGATCATCTTTACTCTCATTACTCTGAATTCTTTTACAGCTAGACTGCCTATTTCCTCTTCATTTGTTTTGTCTGGTGGGTTTTTACTTTGCGCCTTCATCTGCTGCATATTTCTCTGACTTGTCATCTTGCTTAACTTACTGTGTTTGGGGTCTCCTTTTCAGAGGCTGTCAATTTGTAGTTCCCATTGTTTTTGTGTCTGCCCCCAGTTGCTGAGTTTAGTTCAGTGGTTTGTGCAGGCTTCCTGGTGGAGGGGACTGGTGCCTGTGCTCTGATGGCTGGGGCTGGATCTTGTCTTTCTGGTGGGCAGTACTGTGTCCGCTGGTGTGTTTTGGGGTGTCTGTCAACTTAGTATGATTTTAGGCAGCTTAGTATGATTTTAGGCAGCCTCTCTTGTAATGGGTGGTGTTGTGTTCCTGTCTTGCTTGTTTCTTGGCATGGGGCATCCAGCACTGGAGCTTCCTGGATTTTGGGTGGACCTAGGTCTTAGCATTGAGACAGAGATCTCTGGGAGAGCTCTCACCAATTAATATTAAATGGAGCTGGGATTTAATATTTAATATTTAATAATATCTCTGGTCATCCAATGTCCTGAACTCTGCTCTCCCACCTCAGAGACTCAGGTCTGACACCAGGCTAGAGCATCAAGACCCTGTCAGTCGCACAACTCAGAAGAAAAGGGAGAAAAAGGAAAGAAAATATAAATAAATTTAAAAATAAATAAAATTATTAAAATAAAATTATTAAAATAAAATTATTTTTAATTATGAAAATTAAAAAGTAATAATAATAAAAGAGAGTAACAAAACCAATAACAAATCCACCAATGATAAAAAGTGCTAAAAACTATACTAAGCTAAACATAAAAATCAGAAACAAGTCAGTCACAGATAGCAAACCCCAAGTCTACAGTTGCTCTCAATTTTGGGATGATGCTTTGTCTATTCAGTTATTTCACCGATGTATGGTACATCAAGTTGATTGTGTGGATTTAATCCACTGCTCCTGAGGCTGCATGGAGAAATTTCCCTTTCTCTTCTTTGTTCACACAGCTCCTGGTGTTCTGCTTTGGTTTTGGCCCCACCTCTGTGTGTAGGTTGCCATCAGACAACTGTCCCCTGCACAGACAGGAGGGGATTAAAGGAGCAGCTGATTAGGGGGCACCTGCTCACTCATGCTGTGGGGAAGGAGGGGTACAGTTGTTATAAGTGGAATGCAGGGCAAGCCTGTGGCAGCTGAGGCTGGCATGACATTGCAACAACCTGAGGCACACCAAGTGTTTTCCCAGGGAAGTTGTCCCTGGATCATGGGACCCTGGCAGTGGTGTGCTGCACAGGCTTCTGGGCCAGGGGGTGTGGATAGTGACCTGTATCTCAGGCACTGGATTCTTGTTGGCCGCAGCAGCAACATTAGTGTTTCATGACCGTCTCTGTGGTCCAAGCTGATAGCCGTGGCTCATGTCCATCTCGAGCTCATTTAAGCAATGTTCGGCTTCCCGTGGTCAGAGAAGGAATCCCCTCTCCTTGCACACCCCACAACAATGGTCTCTTGTCTCCTAGGCAGGTCCAGACTTTTTCCTGGACTCCCTCCCACCTAACTGTGGTGTACTAACCCCCTTCAGGCTCTGTTCACGCAACCACCCCAGTCCTCTCCTAGGGATCTGACCTCCAAAGCCTAAGCCTCAGTTCCCAGAGCCCACCTACCCTGGAGAGTGAGCAGACAAACCTCTCAGGCTGGTGAATGCTGGTCAGCACCAATCCTCTGTGTGGGAATCTCTCTGCTTTGCTTTCTGCACCCCTGTTGCTGTGCTCTCCTCCATGGCTCTGAAGTTCCCCCACATATACACCCAGCCCCTTTCTCTGCCAGTGAAGGGGCTTCCTAATGTGTGGAAACTTTTCCTCCTTCACAGCTCCCTCCCAGAGGTGCAGGTCCCATCCCTATTCTTTTGTCTCTGTTTTTTCTTTTGCCCTACCCAGGTAGTGGGGATTTTCTTGCCTTTTGGGATGTCTGAGGTCTTCTGCCAGTGTTCAGTAGGTGTTCTGTAGGAGTTGTTCCACATGTGGATGCATTTTTGATGTATTTGTGGGTAGAAATGATTTCCATATCTTACTCCTCAGGTATCTTGAATGTGCCCTCCAAAACCTTCTGATTAGACTACTCTGTGCCCCATGGATTATAAGGCTTGCAATCTGAGTAATGGAGATAGGAAATTTTCCCCCTCTATGTTAACATTTGACACTATTTCTTTTATCCTTTCAAGAGGCTCTTTCCTCGGTTTCAGATAGCTTTCTCATATACATGTGGTGACCATTACTCTGATGATTATTGAAGGAGAATGCTCTGCAGATCTCTGGAGTTATTCCTCTGCAGACCTCCAGAATTAGCTCTCTATGCTGCTGTTTATTTCCTCTTGCACTGTTCATCCAAGTCTATCCTCCTGGGTCTACCTGGTTTTGCAATTCCATTTTCATTTTTATTGGATTCCACTTTCTTGTCCTGTATTTTCAAAGCAGTGAACTTGGACAATCTCAGGGCTCTCCTTGTTTTTCTCCTGTATCTCAGGAAATACTGCCCTTTTGTTTCTTGATATCTATTGTTTTAAAGACAGTTGTTTCATATAAATTTTCTCATTTTGTCTATGCTTCCTGCAGTAGTCCATTACAACATCTTGCCTAAAATCCTCCTTTATCTTTTAAAAAAAATATTTACTTATTTATTTATTTATTTTTTGGCTGCATTGGGTCTTTGTTGCTGTGCACAGGCTTTCTCTAGTTGCAGTGAGCAGGGGCTACTCTTCGTTGTGGTGCGTGGCCTTCTCATTGTGGTGGCTTCTCTTATTGCAGAGCATGGGCTCTAGGTGCCCAAGCTTTAGGAGTTGTGGCTCCCGGGCTCTGGAGCACAGGCTCATTAGTTGTGGCTCACAGGATTAGTTGCTCCGTGGCATGTGAGATCTTCCAAGACCAAGGCTTGAACCTTTGTCCCCTGCATTGTCAGGTGGATTCTTAACCACTGCACCACCAGGGAAACCCCCTCCTTTATGTTTTGAAGATGAAAAAATTTCTACCATTCTCACTGGGATAGGATGTTTTCTCTGGCTTAGTATTTGATTGGCTTTGAAGAGAGGTAGTTATAGAGGCTTCCACTTCTTCAATAACTCTTATACAGACCATGTAGCCAATTTTAGAGTTCTGCCAATGCTTTTATATATTCATTTCAAATAAACCTTTGGGGACATGGAAAATAATTACTAACTTGATCTGTGGGAATAGCAGACACACTGAAACCCCAACACGTGTCAAAAGTTTGTTTATTTTCCAGTCTCCCATATGTTTCTACTAGTGTCATGACTCTTTTGGTCTCTGGATAGAAATATCAGGTTGATTTCTCTGTCCAGAAATCTTCATAATGCTATGTATTCCTCTTTTCCAGCATGTAGCTACCTGAGTAAATGGTCATAGATGTATTTGGGGAATGACTCTGAGAATCATTACATTATACATTACCTAAGACATTGTAATGTCTTTCCTCCAGGAAACCCAATGTTTCTTACAGTCAAAAAGTTCTGGATATGGAAAACTGGCCTTAACCTGGAAATTAATCCAGGATTTATGACTTATTTGGGAATGACTGCCCACAACCTCTTCATGAGCCACCTTTGGGTTATTTTGATTCTGTTTTCTTTATACCTACAGCAGGGTTTCTCAACCTCTGAATTATGGACATTTTGTGTTGTCTAGCATTTAACAGGGAGTAGTGGACCTCTTATATGGGCTCTAAGTCTTCAGAAGTATTTGAGTATTTAATATTTTGGAGTGAATTTACCCAGATAACCCAATCACATACATCTGAATCCCACTCCTTACTAATTAGGAACCTGATCTTAGTAAGCAACATATTCAAAGTTTGAGAATTGAATCTCCTCTAAACTTTACTCCTATATACTTACATCCTAAGCTTGCTCCCAAACTATTTTTTTTCTGTTTCTCAGTTGTTGACAAAGAGAATTTCAGTATATATGCTACCAAGGAAGCCTTCTAGCTTTCATTCTTAGCTTTCAGTTGGTGAATAATCAGGCTCTGCCGTGTATTTTCTTTACCTAATACATCAAAGCCCCTAGTAAGAACCATTCAGTTCCATTATCCTGATGATTAATATTTATACATAATTTCTTAAACACCTGAGATATGCCCCTACTAGTGCATATGGCCCTTTTTGGTTTACCAGGGCTAAGGTCTCAACAATTGTGTTGCTAGTACAGGCAAGGCACTAACAATATTCCACATTCTACCAATGATGGAATTCTCATTACCTTTGGCTGGTGGCTGATTCTGCTCCAAATATTCACCTTAAAGTCGTCTTCCTCGGGCATTATTGGCACCTTCTTAGGTCAGGTTTCCCAAGAAAGATTCTGAAGCTTAGATTTGTGGGCAAAATGTAACTGAGGAGTACCTCTGGGATCAACAACAGGAGAGTGAAAGGAGTAGGACAAGGCAGAGGGAGATGTAGTCACCACAAAGCCTTCATCTGGTTCCATGAAGAATCCTGGAGTTGGAGTAATCTTAGAGTTTTTGCTTAAAGCCAAGAAGCCAAGCCCTTATACCCCTGTATCGACCCATCATTGGACATAGGCTGCTCCTCATCAAGGAGGCATAACCTTGGGCAAGTCAGTGATCTTCTGAGGAGTGCAATTTCCAGAAAGAGTCTCAGATGAAATTTCATAATGCCAACTTCTCAGAAACTGGGAGAATGAGTGTCTCAGTTCTGAAGTGGGAAGTGGCAACTCTGTAGTACCCCCACAGCATCCAGTATGCCCCTTAAAACAAAAAATGGTTCACAGGCTTTAGTGAGCTAGATGGAAGAGATATTTTTGGCAGGGGATGGATCGTTTCTTGGCATCTAGAAATATGCCTTTTTTTAAGTGTCTCAGCCTCAACCCTGCTTAAAGACAATTTCCAGATGTGTACAACTCTGAAATAATGTTAGTGAGACAATTGGCTGCCCCCTCACCCTCCTCATTAATTTTGTTGTTTACCACATTCCAGAGAGTGCAATTAATCTGTGATGTTTCTTTTGGCAGCTGGTATGAATACTGACTTTCCTAAATAACAACTCAGAAACTTTTCTCTCTGAAGTGACCCAAAAGACAATAATTGGAGCTTGAGAAACATATTCTGTATTGTTGTGTCCATGAGCATTTGCTGCCATAAATAATATATGATAATGTCTTCCACATTGTCTGTAAATTATTAAGTGGAGTGTGATACTTCTTAATGTAAATAGTACTGCTAACTAGCTGCAATAAACTCTGCATACATGTATGCCCATGTGCGTTGCATACATATATGCATACACTTCCCTGATAACAGGTAATCTCTGCAGTAGAAAACAATGTAATAGGAGTAGATGAATTAAGATTAAGATTTTTAAAATGAGACTGTTAATTAATATTTTTTAAATGTTCTATTTAATTATATTAAGAGAAACACTTTTTTAAAGTGAAAGTTAATTTAAATGGCACATGCCATTATTTGTAATTTTATTGACACTTCTTTTCTGTACAATGCAAATAAATGCCTATTTTCATTTTCTTTTAAGACACATATTTTCAACCAGATTTGGAAACAGGCATTAAGTTTCATGCCAATATTTAATATTAGTTCTACCTTAGTGGGCCAGGTCATGCTTAATTACAAATTTTGTTGTTGTTTCCGATTTCATACTTTCTATTCTGTTGAGCCCAAATTTTCTCTCACTCCTGTCTCTTCATTCTCCCTTTTCATAATACTTCTCCTGTTTGTCCATTTGCCTTAATGGATTGAATGACAGATGAAAATATGCAACACATTTGTATCACTGTGGTGATATTTATTGTGTATAACATATTTTTGTCAATACAAATATTTCGTCTACTTCTTGGGTTATGCTCACCAAGCACATACTGAGCACAAATTCTTTGAAATTCTAAAAAGTGAACAAATTAATATGCAATAGCTGCTTTTTTTTTCACTTCTACAAAATTGCTAAATTTAGATTAAAAATTTATTGTACCATAATTTTGAAGCACTCTAGAATATTTTCTCACCTGAGAGATGTTTGTGTCTTCTATAGCTTCCATCAAATGAAGCAACAAGAAGTAGATCATACAGGTTCTCTGATAAAATGTCATCACCATACAGTAGTATCCCAGTTTCATATTTTTCACTTGATTCCTCCAAATTCCTGTACTCCTTCCTGGAAAATTGTACAAATTATTATTTTATACATATACCATGCCCAGGAGAGTTTCACAACTTACTCATCTGTATTTACTTAAATTTCTTTCCTCCTCCTTTCTTCCTAAAGAACAGTTAATTAGTCTAAGAGAATAAAAGATGTCAACTCTTGCAAGCTGGAGACCTAATTGTCCCTTTCTCTGTGCTTCTACAACAATGTTTTATGTTCCCCCATCATAGCAGTTATTAGGTTTTTTCTTTTATTATCTTTGTTCCTTTATGTGTCTGGTTTGAGCACAAGGAATGTGTCCTTTCACCATCACAGTTTTCATAGTATTTAGTGGAAACTATTGACAAATGGAGTTTTGGCTTTAAATCAGAGACTTTAAACCAGAGACTGGTAGATGGAAACGGGAAACCTCACTGAAATGATGCTTTTATCTTGAGAGATGCATGCCATACAAGAAGAGTCTAGACTGGTGGAGCAAATGGGAAAAGCTCTGGACCTGGAATTAGTAGAAGTTGGTTAGAGTGGTTTTTCCAATGCCCTCATAGTGCATAATGCTGGTTTTGCTGCTTGAATCCTTTGAGCTTCATTTTCTTTACCTGCTCATCATAAATATGAATCCAAATCTTATCTTCCCGCTTCATGGACTTATGACTCAGAGCAGAAATTATAAAGTTAGAGCCACAAGTAAAGTTCATGAAAAGAAACCTAGCTCAGAAGCTCAGAGCACAGGCTTCAGAGACACACCTGGGTTTATACCCATTCTCTGTGACCTGCCTTGGGCAATAACCTTGGGCACTTTTATTAATTTTATTGAATTCTAGTTTCCTTAAAGTAGGGATAATATGCTCTTCATTTTTATATTGTTTTCATATTGTTCTAAGAATTGAATGAGAACGTTCATGCAAAATAATTATGGAAGTGTTAGCACAGAGTAAGTGCTCAATAAATAATAATGAGGTTGAAATTGTACAAGGGAAATGCTGTTTCAGGTGACATTTGGCTTCAGGTAGACAATATAGAGACACCAATTAATGACAGCAGCCCCCTATTTATATAGTATCATGTACAAAGTATACACATTTCATTTATAATCATGTTTATGAAAAAAAACCTTTTTGCTTTTAGTTTTAATTAACTATAGAATTTTATTAAATCAGGGGATGCATGCTAAAAATAATAGCCATAAAACGTATTACAAACAAAGTTTAAAAATAATAATTAGGTACATTTTCACAAATCTTGAAACATGATCAAACTTTCTCAACTTGTTTTAATTCAAAGAGTGAAACCACTGGCTCTCCACACTCATTATTTTCCTTCTTATAAACACCCTGAGGTTTCATTTCTGAAGTGCTCTTCACAAATGAGGTCTCTCCACTCTCAGAGATTGATCTCAAACAGGGAAACAGGAGAGTGGTATAAAATTACAGTGCTTGTTTGATAGGACCACCTGTTAGTTGCTCTTAACTGTCCTGTGATTTGCCCTAACATCAAAAACTAAATAGGATGTATTTTATTTGAATATGCTTTTGCATCAGCCTCAAAAAACCTTGTTTTCTCTTTACCCAATGAGAAGAAAATATTACATGAAGGAGACATATCAGGTTGGTGAAAGTCTTTGGAGAAAGTAAGTCACTTTATAAGTTAGAGCGAAGGATCTATAAAAACTCTTCTCAATGTATTGTTTTACTTAATAGATGAACTAGGAACTAATGTTGATACTCATGGTGTTTTATAACTGTCACCAATGTTCACAACCAGACAGTGAAGAAGTAAAACTGAAAATAAAGTCATTATACCTTATGCACTAAGGAATATCTACTTATGGATTCCCCCATTCAGATTATGAAAAGGGGAGAGGCCAGTGGATTGATACAGGGCAATTTAAGGCATAATACCAACCTAGTGGAGAAGGTAATTTGGGGATGAAATTTGTCTTTCAAAATCCTTAGTTAGATTCTATGTAGGTAATAAGCATTTCTACATAAATTGCTATCATGTGCAAAAATGTGAAAAGCCCATCATCCCTTTCTTATCTGAATAATCTTAATTTAAATGGGTGTGAGTCAAGGGTAATTACAGCCTGGTCAATGTGAATTATCTCCAGTTTCTAGCTAGGCTTGTATATAATTTTTAGACATGTTCATCTCCAAAAGAGAAGAAAAACAATATGAATTCAATTGTGGGATAAACGTTGTGCTTTAGGTGCTAGAATATTTTTTGTGGCCCTTGATATATTTACATGACTATGTGGGAGTCACATTTATATTTTATTTCCCAGATGTCATTAAATTTCAACATTCCTCAGATTTCCTAAGGAAGAATCATAGCAGTTTACCCATTACTTCCTAATTTAAGTGTCCCCTTTAGACACATTCACTAGGCAGAATGCTATATTTATCTATATTTCCATAATTATATATTTAAAAAAGTAAAGTTGAGTGTTTGCTACTGGACCATACATTTTAATATTAACTGAAGTAGCAGAAGGAAATCTGAGCTGGCATTAAAATGCATGGTGCCGTTAGTAGGTTGGAATGAAAAGAAAGTGTTTAAAAGTAATGACATATTTGCTGGCTTGTTTTTTAACTGCATCTTCTGCCATTGACTTAGGTGGCATAAATACAGCATCCATAGAAGCTAAAATAATACCTTATATCTCTTATAATTCTCTCATGATTCAAGAATGGACACAAAAAGGACAGGCTATACTAGGTATTCACTGACTGTCTTGCATTGCTGATTCAATAAAATAGCAAATGGATTTTGCTAAATCATTTTCCATTCAATTTGTAAAGTGGAGGCAGTTACTTGGAATTATTTTCATTTACTTTTTTTTTATAGTATTGGGTTCTTATTCCCTACTGCCTACTTTGCTTCTAAAGTAATTTGTGAGTAGACTGGACCCTTTCTGTTTTCTCTTTACAATTTCTTCTACCTTTCAATTTGCACAGACGATTGCACTGGTAGATTTTAAAATATGAGTACCCAGGAAAGGGTTAACTCTGCAGGCCTGGCTTGCTCAAACCTTGTACATTCCTAGGAAATGTCTGTTTTCAGGCATGGCAGTTGGCTGGTTCCTGGGAACCAAGCTCCAGAAATATTCCATTCAATAAGAGTGTTTTTGTATGCCTGAGGCCTGGGGCCACACTGCACTAGTTTTTTCCAGATAGTTTATACTAACAGTATGATTTATAGTGAACAGTCCAGAGCTTCAGTAACTGAGGTCAGTCACACAAGTGCTGCATACCTATATAACCGACCCCCACCCCTCCCCAGTAAAAAATATGGACATGTAGATTAGCATGAGGTTTCCTGGTTGGCAACATTTTGTGTGTATTGTCACACATCATTACTGTAGGGATTAAATGCATTCCATGTGATTCCACTTGGAAGTTTGCAACTGGTTTCCTCCAGAGTTGGCCTCATGCATCTTTTCCCTCTTTTGATTTTAATCTATATTCTCTTGCTCTAATAAAGAGTGAACATGAGTATAAAAACTTCTGAGTCTTTCCAGAAAATCATCTAACTTGAGTGTTGTTTGAGGGACCCCTGACACAGTAGGCTACTCCCCAATTAAGCTGTAGCAGTGAGAATACAATATGGGCATCACAGATTGTCAGTTTCTGTTTTCTAGTCTTCTTTTATTCCACCTATTCCCTTTCTTGCCCTCTTATCTTCAATCAAATAAACCTCTTCCCATCCCCTTATGTTTTCATTATTCTGTTCTGTTCTAGAGAGAGAGAGAAATCAATTAAGACTACAGAAAAGAATTTTGAGAGGAAAAAGACTGTAATCAATGGAATACCCACCTTGGTCATTGTTAATAATCTCCACTTTTGTCTCTCAGTTCATCCTTGCCATCCTCTCTACTGGCTCTCTCTTTCCACCAAATCAAATTGAAACCTTTTTGCCTGGCTCTCAAGATCACAAAAATCTGGTTTTCTATCACTCAACCTGTCTTTTTCAAAACTACTTCCCAATTATGAATTTTTCCCTCGAATAAGCTTGGTTTGCCCACTTTTCCGTTCCCAGACTACATTAATTCTTTAGGTCAGTTAAACAGTCAACTAGTCTCTTAATGAAAATCCAGTTATTAAGTAACAGCTATGTGCCATAAACATTGCTAGACATTGTAGATACATAAATGAAAAGACAGATATATTTTCTGCTTTCATGGAATTTGCAGACATTTACAAGAATTCTTTAACAAGAAGCACAACTTTGTTTAAACCTCTTTATAGTATATAAGTATTATATACTTATATGTATATTTTTCTTACCATTCAACATCCTCCCACCTACGCCCATGGAATTACTAGCTATTGATAGATGTGATATTTGAAATTATTCTAAGAAATGCCAGAAAATTTGGACACTTTTCTGGGCAGTGTAATTTAGAGTGAGCTCTCATATATTTGCCAAAGTGGGAAATAAAGTAAAGGTCTTATAAAGAGGCACAGATATATTTTAAGACATCTTCTTCACTGTGGGATATCTCCTCTCAATTTTCTCCCACATCACATTTAGCAACAGGCTGGAAAATGCTCCTACCCAATGACTCTCTTAGAAATCGTTCATAGTATGAACCCCAATGTCTTGCTCCATGTATATTAAATAAAGCAATTAAAAATTTCTTTAATGATTTATTACCACATATTTTGAAACAAAGTGCCATTTTTATTGTTTTACTGCTTGTGTTTTATTGTTTTGTGCTTATATTTAATAACATCTACTTTTGATATGAGATCAAAATTATTAAATATGTATGATTCTGCAATTCAAATTCTGCTACACACACACACACACACACACACACACACACATACAGATATAAGCTGGTTAAACAATTCTTCCTTGTCCATTTATAAGAGAGCCAATACAACTGTTACATCACATGCCTTATTTGCTCTCCAAATTTGTTATATTTTGGGTATTCCAGGAATTAGAAAGTTGGCTGCTCTTTGATATTTGGCAAGCTCTCTGTGTAGTTTAAGTTTTTGTATAACACAAAGATCAGGATAAAGTAAGATAAATTTAAAATTCAGATTAGGACCCACGATCCTAATATGAGAATACTAAAGAGAACCTCAAACATTGTTTAAATACAATACCCAAAACAACAGTAAAATGACAACAGTAAAGAAAAGAGGCTCATTACACTTTATACATCTATTTTAGAAGTTCACTTTGCAGTATGAATAGGGTGCTGGTATCAGATGAATAAATTTTATACATTCTACAGATGAGGAAACTGGCCCCCTACTCAGTGGCAGTGACCCTTATGCCCAGGTCAGATTTAAAGGAATTAGATCAAAGCCCATAACTCCAGCATCAATGCTTTTTGCATTGCAAATTACTGCTTTTGGGGAGCTCCTTTCTTTTTCATTGACACAATTCCATCTTTTTATTTCCTACACTACTTTATCTGTATTGATGTACATAACTTTAACTCTGCTGTAGGAGTATTGACTAAAGAAACAGTTATCAATTTCTTACAGATTTTCTCAATGCATTGGACAACTGTATCGGTAAATATTTATGGGTTGACTATTTAATTTCTTATTTGTATTATTTCTTCAGAAATAATTTGAGATGGCTTAAAGAAACACAGACAACAACATGAGACAGGAATAAATGAGTAATTCATGAATTACTAATAGATAAAAAAAAATCTGCTTGTAAGTTTCCTAGCTATTAAAGTAAGAAGATGTAATACATTGATTCTCTTTAAACAGGTATAATGTTCATTCATGTGCTTATAGTACAGTTGTTAAGGATTTGGGTTTGGAGTCAGAGAATTTGTATTCAAAGTAGAGTATCAATCACTCCTTAGTTCAGAAAATTTAGGAAGTCACTAAACATATGTAACCTTCAGTGAGGTACCCAAAACAGAGAAAAATAATAATATATTGTGAGACTAAAATGAGATGATGGATGTAAACAACTCAGCTTATTATCTAAAACATAGTAAGAACTAAATAAAGATGAAGTACTTAAAAAAATCATATAGAATCAAACTTAATAAGAGTGTTTACTGTGCAAAAGCCCTTTAAATGCATTCTCTCTTCAATCCTCCAAAACCATACTATAAAAGGATTTACTATTAGGGATTCAAAATCACTTATGAAAGGCCTGTGGAGTAATACTTGCCAGGGCTGGTTACTGAACACAGGCTTCAAAGAATATTCTTAACTCCTTTGCTCAATCTATCATTCATACATGGGCAATGAAATAATATATCCAGGGTTTCCCTGGTGGCGAAGTGGTTGAGAGTCCGCCTGGCGATGCAGGGGACACAGGTTTGTGCCACGGTCCGGGAAGATCCCACATGCCGTGGAACGGCTGGGCCTGTGAGCCATGGCCGCTGAGCCCGAGTGTCCAGAGCCTGTGCTCCGCAACGGGAGAGGCCACAACAGTGAGAGGCCCGCGTACCGCAAAAAAAAAAAAAAAAAAAAAAAAATCCATAAATTGCTAGTTTGTATTAGTGCCCATTTTAAGACACATAATTTTTTTATTTACCATGCTATACTTATATTAGTGATAATTTCTGGCTAAATTAACTGCCACAAAACTAATGTTAACAGTAGTTTGGTAACAGTCTACTACATGTTTTATGAAGGTTTCTAATGAAGAGCTGGAGTGGAAGGAAACCTACCTGCAAGTGGTGGAAGTTGGTGAGAGATTCTGCTGAATTCTCTAAGGCAGAACTCTTGTCATCAGAACAGGGCCTGAGATTTGTTGCTTTGACGTGATGAAGCCAAGAGTGTCCATGGTGGGCCAAGGTCAGGTTTTAGGATCAGCTGGACAATTACCATTGATTGACTGGAACCTCTGCTATTGTATTTCTCAGAGACAGAAACTGGCCTTTTCAGATCACCAAGTCTCAGTTTTGAACATGCTAAATACACTATCACTTTACAAACTCATTTCAGAAAAAAAAAAAAAAAAAAAAGATTGAAAAATAAAAGATGTAATCTGGTACTATCTGCCCTTGTGATGAGCAAAATATAATGAGACCCAACAGAAAATTATTTTAAGAAAGTTTTTGGATTCTTTATATTACATAAAATCAAGAAAACAAGTTATACTTTATATATATATATTCTATTTACTGATGGTATCCAAAATCTTACATTAAACTTTGTGCATCTGGATATAAATTAGATAAGATTCAAAACTCAAGGGGCTGGTAGTCTTGTAAGTGATAAATAAACAATAACAACACCAGTATAATAAGTCCAATGATAAGGCACTCATAATATATTCTGTATAAGAAGTGGTAGAGATATATCTTGTAATCATGTAAATACAGCAAAAGATGAGGATTAAATTTTGGTGAAAATGATAGAGGTAGTAGAGGTATTATGACAAAGAAGGACATTCAGTCCAAAGGAGAGGTTTAAGGAATGAAAGTACTTCAAAAAATGGTAAGGAGTTCTGCCTGGCTGAGAGAGAAATATTCAAACTCTTGGCAGTGTCACTGCAAACATTTATATTGTTGTTCCAATGTATTTTATGTTTTCAATGATCCTATTCAAAGTGGGTCCAATTCCCGATGAGCTCAAACTCCCTATTTTCTTTCTCATTCTAATTAGGGTATCTCAATGCAAGTGTGTAATGTAAATCCTACCCTGCTTCAATTTAATATAACTAATGTACTCACCAGCAAAAGATGCTTGAACTATTACTGGTAATAAATCGTTTAAGCTTCCCCCACAACCATTTAGCACATCCAGTTACTAAGGCCACGGATGATGCTACCATGCAGAAAGCACAGGAATCAAGGGCAGAGGTAGGCATGGGAAGTGGCGTATGTGTTTTTTTCTGAACTTAAAGCCTGCACACTCTCTAAATGGCTTTTGTCTTTAATGTAGGGTCTAATGTTCACTTTGCAAGTTGTCTTGTACATCTATGAATTGTTTTTCTCTGCCATGCTCACTAATATAATGCTCTACATGAATATTTGCGGAAACATGAAATTCTCAGGTGCACTGATATCCCCCTATGCCGGGTCTTACACAGGAAGAGCATATAACTACTCCTATTCTGTTATAAATTTTAAAACGATACACAGTAAGTGACTAGACCTGACAAACTCCCCTACAGAGATCCACTCCTCAGAGTACTCATTAGCTTTGCAGACTTCTGCACTGTTTTAGCTCCTTTGCTTTCTAAATAGCACTTCCCTTAGGGTTCAACTAATATGTTTTTTCACTCTTAAATTGCTTTAACAACAAGACTTGTAGATGATAACTACTGAGAGTCCAGCCCATCCTAACAAGTAGAGGCTGACAATGTTAACTTACCTGTTTTCCCAGACTGGGGCATGATGTGTACTGTTGTAACTAAGGCACTGCAAATTTCCTCCCTGGACTTATTCTTATCCTTTAGAGAAAATGTTTTTTCTATCCATCTCACTCATTCACTTATTGTTTATCTTATTATCCTGATTTCTCTCAACAATAGGTATCTGCTATATGCTACTTTTATAATGTTAGTCATATTAATAATATAATGCTTTAAATGGTCCATTTTCCTTTATTTTGATCTCATATTTATTGGAGTTTATGCCAATACTTCTAGGTATGTAACGATTGTATATTACAGAGAATATACACATGTTAAATCTAATATTAAAGGTGATGCTGATGACAATAGAGCATGGCTTTATGACAAATCTGATGAAGGATGAAATGTGAGTTACAAACCTTCTGTTCTTTACAATAAATAAGAAATATTTTTAAAATCCTTCACATTTTAGGGGAATGGAAAGCACCAAATATACAAATCTTGATCCTGGTCTTTCAATGGTTAAGTTAACAAGTTGTATTTTCTGGAGATTCAAAAATAAATAAAATACAAAAAAAACCCAGAAACAAAAGTACTCAAATAAGAGGAGGTAATGAGTTGAAAATCAATGTCTTCATCTACTAAAAGCCCCAAGAGTGGCCTATGTATGTATTTGGCCACCTTAGAGATCATTTTGGGAAGACAAGGTGTTGGATTTGAGGAGGACATTTAAGGTGAGTTACTAGTATTCCTTAACTGGTCATATGAAAACTGTACCATCACAAAGTACCTTCAGAATACTTAGAAGATCCTTCAGTAGTTGAGTGACTATAACATAGAAGCCAAAAACTACAACAAAAAAATGATAACATGGATTGACCAGAAACATAATGTTGGATCAGAATGTTTCATAGGAAGCCTGGTCTAGAAAATCTTAGGAAAAACAATCACTTAAATATAGTGAGGATATTACTGTAATCTATACCATTTTATAATTACATATGTTTATATATACACACATATGCATATACATATAACAACTTTCAATGCCAGATCTTACAATTGCATAATGTTTTAGCTTATGTATGCATTATCACACAGAATTATAACAGTTGAACTTCACAAGTTCTGCAGGACAGAACAAATTATTATTATTTCAATTTTACAGATGAAGAAATTGAGACTTGGAAGATAAAAATTAGTTGCTAACAGTGAAGACAGTTCCATGGAATGAGTTGTAGCCATTCAAATCCTTTTATATGTAAGTATCTTTACAACTATAGCTCAGTCACTTACTTCTACCCATATTGCTAATGGCTCTTCAAATGTCATTGTATATAAAGGACACATGGTATGTGTATGAGTGTGTTGGGGGCGGCACTTCCTCAGAGAGACCATGATTTAAACACCTTTTGAAACACTACATAAGTCAATATAGCCATCTATTCTAGTATTCTTTTTAACATTTTATTTTTAACACCTTATTGGATTATAATTGCTTTACATTGTTGTGTTAGTTTCTGCTGTATAACAAAGTTAACCAGCTATATGTATACATATATCCCCATATCCCCTCCCTTTTGCATCTCCTTCTTACCGTCCCTATCCCACCCCTCTAGTTGTCACAGAGCACCCAGCTGATCTCCCTGTGCTATGTGGCTGCTTCCCACTAGCTACCTATTTTACATGTGGTAGTGTATATATGTCAATGCCACTCTCTCAGTTCTTCCCAACTTGCCCTTTCACCTTCCCCATGTCCTCAAGTTCAATATCTACATCTACATCTTTATTCCTGTCCGGGCACTAGGTTCTTCAGAACCTTTTTTTTTTTTTTTTAAGATTCGATATATACGTGTTAGCATACAGTATTTGTTTTTCTCTATCTAACTTACTTCACTCTGTATGACAGACTCTATGTCCATCCACCTCACTACCGATAACTCAATTTTGTTACTTTTCAAGGCTCAGTAATATTCCAATGTATATATGTGCCAAATCTTCTTTATCCATTCATCTGTTGATGGACACTTAGGTTGCTTCCATGTCCCGGCTATTGTAAATAGTGCTGCAGTGAACATTGTGGTACATGATTCTTTTTGAATTATGGTTTTCTCAGGGTATAGCCCAGTAGTGGGATTGCTGGGTGGTATGGTAGTTCTATTTTTAGTTTTTAAGGAACCTCCATACTGTTCTACATAGTGACTGTATCAATTTACATTCTCACCAACAGTGCAAGAGGGTTCCCTTTTCTCCACACCCTCTCCAGGATTTATTGTTTCTGGATTTTTTGATGATGGCCATTCTGACTGGTGTGACATGATACCACATTGTAATTTTTTCTTTTCTTTTCTTTTTTAAAGCTGTGATTTTCTTTCTTTTTTTTTTTTTTTGAAGAATGTTGGGGGTAGGAGTTAATTAATTAATTAATTAATTTTTGCTGTGTTGGGTCTTTGTTTCTGTGCAAGGGTTTTCTCTAGTTGTGGCAAGCGGGGGCCACTCTTCATCGCGGTGCACGGGCCTCTCACTATCGTGGCCTCTCTTGTTTGCGGAGCACAGGCTCCAGACGCACAGGCTCAATAGTTGTGGCTCACAGGCCTAGTTGCTCCACAGCATGTGGGATCCTCCCAGACCAGGGATCAAACCTGTGTCCCCTGCATTAGCAGGCAGATTCTCAACCACTGCACCACCAGGGAAGCCCCCACACTGTAGTTTTGATTTGTATTTCTCTAAACGATTAGTGATGTTGAGCATCATTTCATGTGTTTCTTGGCAATTTGTATGTCTTCCTTGGAGAAATGTCTATTTAAGTCCTCTGCTCATTTATAGATTGTGTTGTGGGTTTTTTTTTGATATTGAGCTGCATGAGCTGCTTATATATTTTGGAGATTAATCCTTGTCAGTTGCTTCATTTGCAAATATTTTCTCCCATTCTGAGGGTTGTCTTTTCATCTTCTTTATGCTTTCCTTTGCTGTGCAAAAGCTTTTAAGTTTCATTAGGTCCCATTTTTTTCTTTTTGTTTTTATTTCCATTTCTCTAGGAGGTGGGTAAAAAGGAACTTGCTGTGATTTATGTCAAAGAGTGTTCTTCCTATGCGTTCCTCTAAGAGCTTTATAGTATCGGGTCTTACATTTAGGTCTTTAATCCATTTTGAGTTTGCTTTTGTGTATGGTGTTAGAAAGTTTTCTATTTTCATTCTTTTCCATGATCTGCCCAGTTTTCCCAGCACCATTTATCGAAGAGGTTGTCTTTTCTCCATTGTACATTCTTGCCTCCTTTATCAAAGGTAAGGTGACCATATGTGCATGGGTTTATCTCTGGGCTTTCTATCCTGTTCCATTGACGTATATTTCTGGGTTTTTTGCCAATACCTTACTGTCTTGATTACTGTAGCTTTGTAGTACAGTCTTAAGTCTGAGACCCTGATTCTTCCAGCTCTATTTTTCTTTCTCAAGATGCTGTGGCTATTTGGGGTTTTTGTGTTTCCATACAAATTGTGAGATTTTTTGTCCTAGTTCTGTGAAAAATGCCAGTAGTAGTTTGATAGGGATGGCATTGAATCAGTAGATTGCTTTGAGTAGTATAGTCATTTTCACAATGTTGATTCTTCCAATCCAAGAACATGGTATATCTGTCCATCTATTTGTATCATCTTTAATTTCTTTCATCAGTGTCTCATAGTTTTCTGCATGCAGGTCTTTTTTCTCCTTAGGTAGGTTTATTCCTCGGTATTTTATTCCTTTTGTTTCAGTGGTAAATGGGAGTGTTTCCTTAATTTCTCTTTGAAATTTTTCATCATTAGCGTATAGAAATGCAAGAGATTTCTGTGCATTAACTTTGTATCCTGCTACTTTACCAAATTCATTGATTAGTCTAGTAGTTTTCTGGTAGCATCTTTAGGATTCTCTATGTATAGTATCATGCCATCTGCAAACAGTGACAGTTACTTCTTCTTTTCTGATTTGGATTCTTTTTATTTCTTTTTTGTCTCTGATTGTTGTGGCTAAAACTTCCAAAGCAATGTTTAATAATAGTGGCGAGAGTGGGAATTCTTGTCTTGTTCTTGATCTTAGTGCAAGTGGTTTCTGTTTTTCACCATTGAGAGTGATGTTGTCTGTGGGTTTGTCATATATGGCCTTTATTATGTTGAGGTATTTTCCTTCTATGTCTACTTTCTGGAGAGTTTTTATCATAAATCGGTGTTGAATTTTCTCAAAAGCTTTTTCTGCATCTATTGAGATTATCACATGGTTTTTATCCTTCAGTTTTTTATTATGGTGCATCACATTGATTGATTTGCATTTATTGAAGAATCCTTGTGCTCCTGGGATAATGCCACTAGATTATGGTGTATGATCCTTTTAATGTGTTGTTGGATTCTGTTTGCTAATATTTTGTTGAGGATTTTTGCACCTATGTTCATCAGTGTTATTGGCCTGTAGTTCTTTTTTGGTGACATCTTTGTTTCTGTTGGCATCAGGGTGATGGTGGCCTCGTAGAATTAGTTTGGGAGTGATTCTCCCTCTGCTATATATTTGAAGAGTTTTAGAAGGATAGGTGTTAGCTCTTCTCTAAATGTTTGATAGAATGCGACTGTGGAGCCGTCACATCCTGAGCTTTTGTTTGTTGGAAGATTTTTAATCACAGTTTCACTTTCAGTGCTTGTGATTGGTCTGTTATATTTTCTATTTCTTCCTGGTTCAGTCTTGGAAGGTTGCGCTTTTCTAAGAATTTGTGCCTTTCTTCCAGGTTGTCCATGTTATTGGCATAGAGTTGCTTGTAGTAAACTCTCATGATGCTTTGTATTTCTGTAGTGTCACTTGTTACTTCTTTTTTGTTTATAGTTCTGTTGATTTGAGTCTTTTCCCCTTTTTTTTTGATGAGTCTGGCTAATGGTTTATCAATTTTTTTATCTTCTCAAAGAACCAGCTTTTAGTTTTATTGATCTTTGCTATCATTTCCTTCATTTCTTTTTCATTTACTTCTGATTTGATCTGTATGATATTTTTCCTTCTGCTAACTTTGGGGTTTTATTGTTCTTCGTTCTCTAATTGCTTTAGGTCTAAGGTTAGTTTTTTTAGTTCACATATTTCTTGTTTCTTGACATAGCATTGTATTGCTCTATACTTCCCTCTTAGAACTGCTTTGACTGCATCCCATAGGTTTGGGGCAGTCATGTTTTCATTGTCATTTGTTTCTAGGTATATTTTGATTTCCTCTTTGATTCCTTTAGTGATCTCTTGGTTATTAAGTAGTGTATTGTTTAGCCTTCATGTGTTTTGTATATTTTACTGTTTTTTTTCCCTGTCATTGATATTTAGTCTCATAGCCTTGTGGTTGGGGAGGTACTTGATATGATTTCAATTTTCTTAAACTTACCAGAACTTGATTTGTGATCCAAGATATGATCTATCCTGGAGAATATTCCATAAGCACTTGAGAAGAAAGGGTATTTTGTTGTTTTTGGATGGAATATCCTATAAGTATCAAGTCCATATTCTTTAGTGTGTCATTTAAAGCTTGTGTTTCCTTATTTATTTTCATTTTGATTGATCCGTCCATTGTTCAAAGTGGGGTGTTAAAGTCCCCTACTATGAGTGTGTTACTGTCAATTTACCCTTTTCTGGCGGTTTGTATTTGTTTTATGTATTGAGGTGCTCTTATATTGGGTGCATAAATATTTACAATTGTTATATCTTCTTCTTGGTTTGATCCCTTGATCATTATACAGTGTCTTTCTTTGTCTCTTGTAATAGTCTTTATTTTAAAGTCTATTTTGTCTGATATGAGAATTGCTTCTCTGGCTTTCTTTTTATTTCCATTTGCATAGAATATCTTTTTCCATCCCTTCACTTTCAATCTGTATGTGTTCCTAGGTCTGAAGTCAGTCTCTTGTAGACAGCATATATATGGGTCTTGTTTTTGTATTAATTTAGCCATTCTATGTCTTTTGGTTGTAGCATTTAATCCAATTACACTTAAGGTAATTATCGATATGTATGTTCCTAGGACCATTTTCTTAACTGTTTTGGATTTGTTTTTGTAGGTCTTTTCCTTCTTTTGTGTTTCCTGCCAGAGAAGCTACTTTAGCATTTGTTGTAAAGCTGGTTTGGTGGTGCTGAATTCTCTTAGCTTTTGCTTGTCTGTAAAGTTTTTAATTTCTCCGTCTAATCTGAATGAGATCCTTGCTGGATAGAGTAATCTTGGTTGTATTTTTTTTTCCCTTTCATCACTTTAAATATGTCCTGCCATTCCCTTTTTGCTTGCAGTGTTTCTGCTGAAAGATCAGCTGTTAACCTTATGGGGATTCTCCTGTATGTTATTTGTTGCTTTTCCCTTGTTGCTTTTAATAGTTTTTCTTTTTATTTAATTTTTGATATTTTGATTAATATGTGTCTTGGCGTGTTTCTCCTTAGATTTATCCTGTATGGGTCTCTCTGAACTTCCTGGACTTGATTGACTATTTCCTTTACCATATTAGGGAAGTTTGCTACTGTAATCTCTTCAAATATTTTCTCAGTTCCTTTATTTTTATTTTCTTCTTCTGGGACCCCTATAATTCAAATGTTGGTGTGTTTAATGTTGTCCCAGTGGTCTCGGAGACTGTCCTTAATTCTTTTCATTCATTTTTCTTTATTTTTCTCTACAGTAGTTATTTCTACTCTTTTATCTTCCAGGTCTCTTATCAGTTCTTCTGCCACAGTTATTCTGCTATTGATTCCTTGTAAAGAATATTTAATATCATTTATTTTGTTGTTCCTTCTGTATTCAAGTTTTTGGATCATCTTTACTATGATTGCCATGAATTCTTTTTCTGGTAGACTGCCTGTTTCCTCTTCTTTTGTTTGGTCTATGGAGTTTTTACCTTGCTCCTTCATCTGCTGCATATTTCTCTGTCTTCTCAGTTTGCTTAACTTACTGTTTTGGGGGTCTCCTTTTTTCAGGCTGCAGGTTTGTAGTTCCCCTTGTTTTGGGGGTTTGCCCTCAGTGGGAAAGGTTGGTTCAGTGGGTTGTGTGGCTTCCTGGTGGAGGGGACTAGTGCCTGTGTTCTGGTGGATGAGGCTGGTTCTTGTCTTTCTAGTGGGCAGGGCCACCTCTGATGATTTGTTTTGGGGTGTCTGTAAACATATTATGATTTTAAGCAGCCTCTCTGCTAATGGTGGTCTTGTGTTCCTGTTTTTCTAGTTGTTTGGCATGGGGAGTCCAGCACTGTAGCTTGCTGTTCATTGAGTTGAACTGGGTCTTAGTGTTGAGATGAAGATTTCTCATCGATTTTGTGGTTTCAGGAGGTCTCTGGTGGTCCAATGTCTGAACTCGGCTCTCCCACCTCTGAGGCTCAGGCCTGACAACTGACCGGAGCCCTAAGAACCTATCAGCCACATGGCTCAGAAGAAAAGTGAGATAAAAAAAGAAAGAAACTGAGAAAACCATAATTCAAAAGGAGTCATGTACCAAAATATTAATTGCTCCTCTATTTACAATAGCCAGGACATGGAAGCAACCTAAGTGTCCATCAACAGATGAATGGATAAAGAAGATGTGGCACATATATACAATGGAATATTACTCAGCCATAAAAAGAAACAAAATTGAGTTATTTTTAGTGAGGTGGATGGACCTAGAGTGTGTCTTACAGAGTGAAGTAAGTCAGAAAGATAAAAACAAATACCGTATGCTACCACATATATATGGAATCTATGAAAAAAATAATCGTCATGAAGAACCTGGGGGCAAACGGGAATAAAGACACAGACTTACTAGAGAATGGACTTGAGGATATGGAGAGGAGGAAGGGTAAGCTGTGACAAAGTGAGAGAGTGGCATGGACATATGTACACTACCAAATGTAAAATAGATAGCTAGTGGGAAGCAGCCGCATAGCACAGGGAGATCAGCTTGGTGCTCTGTGACCACCTAGAGGGGTGGGATAGTGAGTGTGGGAGGGAGGGAGATGCAAGAGGGAAGAGATATGGGAACATATGTGTATGTACAACTGATTCACTTTTTATAAAGCAGAAACTAACACACCTTTGTAAAGCAATTTTACTCTAATAAAGATGTTTAAAAAAAGAAAGAAAAATAAAATAAAGTTAAAAATATAAAAAAAATTAAAAATATTATTAAAATATAAAATGCAAATGTAATAGAAATAAAAGAAGAGAGCAACCAAACCAATAAACCTATCCACCAAGTATAACAAGCACTAAAAATTAAACTAAGATAAACATATAAATCAGCAACTAATCAGTCACATACAGCAAACCCCAGGTTTACATTAGCTCCCAAAGTCCACCATCTCAATTTTGGGATGATTTGTTGTCTATTCTGGTATTCCACAGGTGCAGGGTACATCAGGTTGATTGTGGACATCTAATTTGCTTCTCCTGAGGCTGCATGGAAAAATTCCCATTTCTCGTCTTTGTTTGCACAGCTCCTGGCTTTCAGCTTTGGATTTGGCCCTGCCTCTGCATGTAGGTTGCCCTCTGCCATCTGTTCTTTGCCCAGACAGGATGGGGTTAAAGTAGCGGGTGAGTAGGTGGCTTTGGCTCTTTCATGTTTGAGGGAGGGAATGGTACGGTATGCGGGGCAAGCCTGTGGCATCAGAATCCGGTGTGATGTTGCAACAGCCTGAGGTGCACCATGTGTTCTCCCAGAGAAGTTGTCCCTGGATCATGGGACCCTGGCAGTGGCGGGCTTCACAGGCTTCCAGGGAGGTGTGGATATTGACCTGTTCTTGCACATAGGGTTCTTGGTGGCTGCAGCAGCAGCCTTAGCGTTTCACACCCATCTCTGGTGTCTGAGCTGGTATCTGCAGCTCATGCAGATCTCTCAAGCTTGTTTAGGGGGTGCTCTGAACCTCCTCTCTTCATGCACCCTGAAACAATGCTCTCTTGCCTCTTAGGCAGGTTTAGAGCTTTTCTCAGACTCCCCGCTGGCTAACTGTGGTGCACTAGCCCCCTTCAGGCTGTGTTCACGCAGCCAACCCCAGTCCTCTCCCTGGGATTTGACCTCCTAAGCCAGAGCCTCAGATCCCAGCTGCCACCTGCCCCAGCGGGTGGACAGACAAGCCTCTCTGGCTGGTGAGTGCTGGTTGGCACCAATCCTCCGTGCAGGAATCTCTCTGCTTTACCCTCTGCACCTCTGTTGCGGTGCTTTTCTCTGTGGCTCTGAAGTTTCCTCTCCCACCCACCCCCTTTATCTGCCAGTGAAGGTGCTTCTTTGTGTGTGGAAACTTTTCCTCCTTCACAGATCCTTCCCAGAGGTGCTGGTCCCATCCCTCTTGTTTTGTCTCTGTTTTTTCTTTTTCCTTTTGCCCTACTCATGTATGTGGGGAGTTTCTTGCCTTTTGGGAAGTCTGAGGTCTCCTGCCAGTGTTCAGTAGGTGTTCTGCAGGAATCGTTCCATGTGTAGATGTATTTTTGATGTATTTGTGGAGAGGAAGGTGAACTCCATGTCTTACTCCTCTGCCATCTTGAAGGTCCTCCTCTCTAATACACTTTTTATAATTTTATGACTTTTAATCATTTTTGTGCTCAACTATATAAGGGAAAATTGTCCATTAACTAATCTCTGAATGTCCTTATGGTCCTCATAATATAAATTTCTTTCAAACTATTAGACCCTCGGTTGGAGCTAATGGAATTACACCAATCTGCAACTGAACAACAGTTCAATCAAAAAACTTTAAACTTTTATATACTGGTATTAAAGATGCCTATGAAATGCTTATGATTTGAATTATTTAAATAACAATATTTACAATTCTCGATGTTTTTATAAATGATAAATTATGTGCGTTCAAATGTACACACACCTATATATTTATATGTTTATGTTCTGGGGAAGTATCTAATACTGTGTCTGATCTATGAAACATCATTACATGTTCATTGAATATGAGTCTCTGTGTTCCTCTCAGTGACTTGTACGTCAAAAGCACCTAGTGAATATTTTTTTCTTGGTTGACTGACAACAAACTTTCTAAGACAGCCAGGAGAAGAAAAATCTGTAAAATATTATGCATTTGATTCCTTGATATGTATCCATTTTATAAGCAAAGAGCAAGTAGTTCACCATTATTTTTCTTGATGTGTAATATGTTATTGAAGTACACATAAGTAAATGCATTGTACTCTTCTGTCTAAAACTCTTTTGGATAAACTTCAAGAGCCTAGACCTACTGCTATTATAAGGAAAGTCCAATTTTCCTTGCTCAGAGTTGAATGCAAAACTCCTTAATAATAGTTGTCATGTGCAAGAAAGAGGAAAAAAAATGTTCATGAGAAGATCAAATTTGTGCCAAAGAGAATAAATTAAAGTTGCAGAGGAGGCTGATGCTGAAGGGACAATAGGAGAAAACACTGAAGTAAAGATTGATATAAGGAAATGACTTGAAACCATCATGAAGGCAGGATTACCATTAATTTCTCATGTTCTGTGTCTCCCATGAACTACCAACCCTGGAAGGTAAGACACATAAGGCTTCTGCTGTGATTTTTTAAAATATATCTCTCAACTTTCTCTTGGTTGTCTCTGTCAGGGTAAACATGATTAGTGGGGATGGTTATTAAAGGGACACTGAAATCAGGTGGAGTTGGGAATATATAACCAGCACCTCTACCTGAGAGTGTGAAGACAGCTTTGATACCCTCAGTAGACAACATGGATGTGGAAAGTTATAATCAATGTAAGAAGTGTTGTGAATGTGGTTCTAAGATAAGTGTGACTTTAACATTTTGACTTTACTGAAGGAATAAACATAAAAGAAATCCTGGTACCAGGATACTCAGAGAAATAAAGGGCTACTCAAAGGGCACTGGGACTGATAATAAATCCTGCCCATAGTCCTATGAGATAGAAAACAATTGTTATATCCATATCCATATATATTTGTTAAACACATTTTTGTGCCAAGTTGTGTGGGGAAAAACAAGAATGAAGGTGAGATATTTTGTGTGTTTTGTTTTTTTGTTTATCTTTTTAGTTTTTTCTTTTTTTTCCCTTTTCTTTCTTTCTTTTCTTTTCTTTTCTTTTTTTTTTTTTTTTTTTTTTTTTTTTTTACTTCAGCTTTGGAAAAATTGCTTTTATCTGGGGAATTCCTTGTATCTCAAGTTGAATCTCTTCAGGGTGGTTTTGCCAAGAGCCCCAGGAATATCAACAATTTAGGAAAGATATTCTTGCTAGCATTTCTGATTATGATTTTATGCTCAAGGCAACAGAATAAATTTAAATCCCCACTTTGTGTGATATGTGGGGTTCTAAATTCCCAGAGAAGATCACCTCCAACAGCGGTTCTTAAACTTGACTGCACTTTGGAATTGCCCATGGAGCTTTAAATAAATGTGAATGCCCACAGATATTCTTATTTAATTAGTCCACATGATCTAGCCTTGACATCCCTCTTTTTTGCTCCTTTGTTGTGTTTTTGTTTTTCCACCCCACCAGGTGATGCTAGTGTGAAGCCAAGTCTAGAATCACTTCCTTGGAGAGAGTGTTTGGTTGACTTTCTCTGAAAGGTCAGAGACCTTTCACTGAGGGTGCAGCCCTTTTCTATGGGAGGCTGGTTTTATGGAGGTCTCAGTTTCCACTCCCATGACCTTGTCTAGTATCCAGAGGAGATTTCAAAGACTCTAGACTACAAAAAGCAGTAACCTCCAGGGTCAATATAGCCCAGCTGCAGTGTTAGTACAGGTATTTAATAATCTAGTTGTCAGTTTTCTTTCCTTTTTAAAAGCTAGGAAGTTCCTTTTCTTATTTATTTTTCTCTTGTAGGTATACTTATTCTATTAAAACTATCTTGTTCTGTTTTATCCAGAAATTCAAAGTGTTTATTGCTGGCAGTTTTTCTACTGATTGTATCCCATTACTTCTTTTTATTTCTAAAACTCAGTTCAAATGTTACCTCTTTGGGGAAGCATTTCCTTTTAGTCAG
Organism: Pseudorca crassidens; assembly: GCF_039906515.1. Taxonomy (NCBI): domain Eukaryota; kingdom Metazoa; phylum Chordata; class Mammalia; order Artiodactyla; family Delphinidae; genus Pseudorca; species Pseudorca crassidens. The sequence goes on along the minus strand of NC_090309.1, from coordinate 18,756,630 downwards.
ATGTAAATGCCTTTCTCTGTATTCCTGTAGCACCCCGTACTTTCTTGTATCAAGCAACACATGAGTGTCATAAGATCTTTAATAAGCATTCCTGTTGTTTTTAGTAGGCAATGCACTACCTGAGGACCGCGGACCATGTCTTAAATAACATGCTACATCAAGTCATAACCACAGCCCCTGGCACATAGAAATACTAAACAACAGTAAGAAGATAAACTGGGGAAACAAAGATCCTAAGTGTTTCCTGTTTTTTTTTTTTTTAAACTATGGTTGAGAAGACACTACACAACAGTTGCTTCATAATTGCATATATTATCAAGATTTTCAAGAGGTAAAGGCTAGAATCTGTGCTGCCCAACACAGTAGCCACTGACCACATGTGACTATTTCAGTTTCAATTTAATTATTTAACATTAAAAAATTATTTTCTTATTCACATTAGCCACATTTCAAGAACTTACTAGCTATAGGTGCTAGTGGCAACTGTATTGCACAGAAAGGATATAGAATATTCAACAATATAGAAAGTTCTATGGCACAACAGTGAGATAGAATATCTTTTTGAGGCAGTCAGCTCCACTATACTGTGAAAATTATGCCAAAAGACCTTGCTATTCATTCTCAACAGTAAGTTTTGAGCTAAATTTTAATTAAATTAATTGAAACACAAGTGTTAGCTCATTTCCCTGGTCATAGAACAGTTACACAGGATTTTACCTGTGTTTTAACTTCAAATAGCATCATGGTGAAGTTTCTCAGTTTACAGCTAAGCAACCTAAGATTCAGAAAGGTTTAGCAGCTTTGTCAAAACTACACAGACAGTCCAAATAAAAGAGTAAATTACAATGGAGAGAAACTAACCCGGAGAGGTACTCTGCTCCACAGAGGACTAAGGCACAGATAAATTTACTAAGATGTGCCAATGCAGTTGCAAAGCACCTAACATCACCTGCTGCTATGGGCATGGAGGGGCTGCCTTTGTTCCTCTACAACCCCAGCATGATATTCAGTTCTGTGCAGATGAAGGAATTATAGAAAACAAAGTGGCATCAAACATTCTGTCTACACTTGCAGTTAGAGTACAATCCTCAGGAGTCTCTGCCTTAGATTAGCTCTGTATTTCCTGAGCTGGATCACAGACACATCAGTATACTATTTAGCCTTACAATAAATCAGTGCTTCCTTTCTGTTCCATCAGCCCTCCATGTCCTCTAAGGCCCAAAGCTGCCCAAGATGTTTATAATCCATTCTAAATGTACATGCTTTTACATAGCTCATGGTTATGAGAATGTCTTTGGATATTCATAAGGCTATCTGTCAAGTAAGAGAAGACCAATTCTGTTTGGTAATTATTATCATACAAATTCAAGTAAATGCCACAATGGAGTTTTTAAAATACATTCCTTGGGAATACTCTCCCTTCAATTATCTGAGTCTTATGCAAACCCATTTCTTTTGGAACTCACATTTTTATTAACCTAGCCACTTTAGTGGTTTGTTTGAAAAAGCTCACCTCAAAGACATTTAACTTAATAGGTATACCATACACAGATGTATTCACCCCCCCCACACATATACACACACTTATGCATATATATTTCTCCCTCAAGACAGAAATTAGACTAGTAGTATCTATTAATAGGAAAATATTTAGAACTTCAAAAAAAGACTAACCAAGTTTGGTGATTGATTTTCCAAACTTTACTTCAAAGAGTGGGCAGCCATAAGTCCATTGACTAAATCCTTTCTGTATTTTCTTCTTATTTTTTTTTTCTTTTGTTTTGTTTTGATTTGGTTTTGAGTGTGAGAGAGCCTGTCTTATCTAGCTCAAAAATTTCTTTGGTTCTATGAGCCCCAGAATCAGTTTAAGAAACATACTTTCTCTCAGGGATGATGCAGAGTTAGGACAATAGTGACATCAATGGTTTTCTCCATCACCTTTTAGAAGAGAAGATGGAGACTTTGATATAGACTAAAGTGAAAATGACTTGAGGAAAACATGTCACAACTGACACATTAACCCACCTTTTCTAATAACATTCTCAGAAAATACAGGAAAGAAAGAATTATTTGAAATCTGTGTTTTAAACACTCCTATATGAGTGAGAAAAGTCCCAGAGTTGTGGTAGGGGCAAGGAGATACATGGGGAAGCAAGTGAATTCCAAAAATAAAGAGGGAAGAAGGAAGGCAAGACAGCAGTAGGAAGCCAGGGAGGGAGGAAGGAAGGAAAGGAGGGAGGAAGAAGATTGGTGGGGAGAAGAGAGAGAATGAGGGGGGGAGAAAGAAGAAGGAGGAGAAGAAGAGGAAGAAAGAAAGGGAGAAAAAGAGAAAGAAAGAAGAAAGAAAGAAAGAAAGAAAGAAAGAAAGAAAGAAAGAAAGAAAGAAAGAAAGGAAGGAAGAAAGAAAGAGAAAAAGAAAGAAGAGAGGGAGGGAAGGAAGGAAAGAAGTTAATTATAATCAAAGATAACATAAGAAACTGACCATAATTTAACCACATATTGGGAAGTAAAAGCAAAAATTGGGGAAGGCTGAATTTGCTGGTCACCTTCTTTTAAAAAAAGACAAATTCATGGACCATTTTAGCTTGCATGCGTCAACATTTACTCCCTTACTATGGTATGTTAGAATCAGAGGGCTTGAACAAAATGAAGTCCTGCAAAGCAAGCAAGAAGAATAATTACAGAAGAAAACTTCGGGAACATTGAGTTTTCCAGCAAAGCCAGAGAAGAATGGGGGTCTTGAAAAGTGAATCAGGGTCTGATGGGAAGGTATTCTTGATTATACCACCAATACTGACAATATTCATTGATCTTTAGCATCTAAAATTCTGCACTACTCAATTGTCTGCATAGTTCAAAAGAAGCTAGTTTTCCTGATCTTACTTATTTGTCAGATTCCTACTTCATAAAAGCCAGAGTAATAGCAGATCATTATGAGCTAGAAAAGATATGGAGAAAGTGAAATGTTAGCATTTACAAACATTTTAATCCAGGTTCCTGTCTTTCATCATATAAATTCTAACCTTTCCTTAAAGGTGAATATGAGTTCCCACTTCACCCATAATACATTGAACCATTTTGGCTTACTGTGTCTCTCTCTATTATCTGACTTTATAATTTTTAATGTATGAACAACACACTTTGATATTTAGCTCTATGGTATCTTGCATTTATATTTTAAATTTATTTTTATAGTATCCCCAAAAAGACAGATGCTAGGTTTTCATTTCTTTTAACTTTTACATAATACCTCACACAGTGCCCTGCATATAAAGGTATTCACCTCACACTTCCTGATTTCAAAATTTACTATAAATCTATAATAACAAAAACAGTGTGGTAGTGGCATAAGGTAGAATTCAGATCTATGGAATAGAATTCAGAATCCAGAAACTAACCCCTACATCTCTGGCCAATTTAATTTTGGCAAGAGTGACATTTATTCAATGAGGAAAGAATAGTCTCTTCAACTGCTGGAAAGCTACATATCCATACACAAAAGGATGAAGTTGGACCTCTACGTAATACCATATACAAAATTAAACAAAGATGGACAAAGGGCCTAAATATAAGATCTAAAACTATAAAACTCTTGTAAAGACACATAGGAATAAATGATCATGTCGTTGGGTTTGGTGATGGATTCTTCGATATGATACCAAAATCTTGAGCAATGAAAGGAAAAATAGGTGAATTGGGCTTCATCAAAATAAAATATATATATATATATTTATCAAAGGTTGTTATAAAGTGAATAGACAACCTACATAATGGCTGAACATATTTACAAATTATATATCTGATAAATGTATAATATCCAGAATATATAAAGAACACTTAAAAACTCAAGAACAAAAAGACAAACTTAAAAATGAACAAAGGACTTGAATAAACATTTCTCTAAAGAAGATATACAAACGGTCAGCAAGCACATGAAAAACTGTTCAACATCATTAGTCGTTAGAAAAATACAAATCAAAAGACAATGAGGTATACCCACCAAGATGGGTACAGTCAAAATAACAGAAAATTGGGGGCTTCCCTGGTGGTGCAGTGGTTGAAGGTCTGCCTGCCAATGCAGGGGACGCGGGTTTGTGCCCCGGTCCGGGAGGATCCCACGTGCCAGAAAGCAGCTGGGACCATGAGCCGTGGCCGCTGAGCCTGCGCGTCCGGAGCCTGTGTTCCATAACGGGTGAGGCCACAACAGTGAGAGGCCTGCATACCGCAGGAAAAAAAAAAAAAAAAAAAAAAAAAACACAGAAAATTCAAAGTGTTAGCAAGGGGCTTCCCTGGTGGCCCAGTTGTTAAGAATCTGCCCGCCAATGCAGGGGACACGGGTTCGAGCCCTGGTCTGGGAAGATCCCATATGTCATGGAGCAACTAAGCCCGTTGAGCCACAACTACTGAGCCTGCGTGTCTGGAGCCTGTGCTCCACAACGCAAGAGGCCACGACAGTGAGAGGCCCGCTCACTGTGATGAAGAGTGGCCTCTGCTCACCGCAACTGGAGAAAGAAACATAGACCCAACACAGCCAAAAATAAATAAATTAATTAAAAAAAAAAGTGTTAGCAAGGATGTGGAAAATTGGAACCCTCAAAAATTGCTGGTGGAAATGAATGGTTTTGGTCCTGTAGAAAAGTTTGGCAGTTTCTCAGAAAGTTAAGTATAAATTTATCCTATGATTAAATAATTTCACACCTTAGTATATAACCAAAAATATCAAAAACAAGTTCTCAAAAATACTTGTACACACATGTTCATAGCAGCGTGATTCACAATAGCCAAAAAGTGTAAGCAGCCCAATTTTCTATCAATGGATGAATGGACAACTTGTGGTATACCCATAAAGTATTCAGGTATCATAAAGAATGATATACTGATATATATGACAATGTTAATACACCTAAAAAACATGGTAACAAATAAGCCATAGGGAGAATATCACATATTGTATGATTCCGTATATATGAAGTAGCTAGAATATGCACATGGATGTTGCCGGGGTCTGGTGGAGGGGTAAGAGAACACGGGGAGTAACTTCTTAACTGAGTAGGTTCGGCTTTGGGGATGATAAATGTTTTGAAACTAAAGTAATGATGGCCTAATATTGTTAATTTACTATATACTACTAAATTGTTCACTTTTTTAAATGGTTAACTTTTGTTATGTGAATTTCACTTCAATAATGAAAAAACACTCAACAATTATGTTTCATTATTTCAGTTATTCAATAACTCATTAATTGTAGATTTATAATTTAAAAAGATAATTTGTATGAACATTTGATATTTGAAAAGTATCTGCATCCGTTTATTCCTAAACTTACAGTTGCAGTGTTTTCTTGGTTTGGATGTCAGTGGAATAATTCTGTCATAAGCCCATTGAAAGTAAGAGAGTTGTGTATAGATAGGGAAAGTGATGTAGTGGAGTGACTTGTGATTACTGACATGGGTGGGTAAGGGGACAAATGCCAGCAGCTGACTATTCCTTAAATTTGTACTGACTTTAACCTTTCCTGTCAGTGGAGGACCAATTATGCACAAGCAATTTTTCAACCTCATCACTGTTGTCCTTTTAGGCTCAATAATTCTTTGATTAAGGGGACTGTTCTGTGCAATGTAGTAAATTTAGCAGAAGCTCTGGTGTCTACCCTGTTAGAGGTAGATGTCAATAGCAACCACTCCCCTCCTCCCTTGTCAAATTTCATTGGAAGGGGGAAATACAAAATTGCCCCTGACTGAGAATTACTAATGTAGAGTGAGTTCTTCAGAAATTTCAAAACAGTTTCTAAACAGTTGTGGTGTCTAAATTGTCACTCGTCTGTGGCAAGAATATGAGGGGAAAAAAATGAGGAAATGGTTGGAAGAAGTTTTTATTGTGATCATTGTTAAGAATCCCTGTTTTTAAATTCAAATGACTGCTCATTTTTTAATGAAAGGTGTTTAGACCCTTTTATTTATGAAAGGCGTTTAGACCCTTTTATTTAATTATGGTAATTGCATATGGCATTTTAATTATTTTTTGTTTTGTTTTAATGTTCTTGACATTGCCAAGTCCTCAAAATTTATTGTGAAAAATTTTGCATTGTTAAAAAAAAGAAAACCTAAAACTCAGGACTCCCTCCTTTAGACTAGAGCAAGTACATCTTTTTCTCCTTCAGTCAGCTTGGAAAGGTATCATCCTGGGTTCTCTACATACCTATTGCTATGTATACCTAACTCAAATTAGGTAGCCACTTGCAGGAGCCAAGAGGAGAGAAAAATAATGTTTTATTTTCTTAACACAGAGGTTAAGAACTGGTAGCCTACAGTCCTTACTTGGCCCAGAGGTGTACTTTGTTTAATATCATAGTAGTTTTAAAGCTGTGTTTTAATTGCCATTATTTTTAAATGTAAGATTTTACATTTAAACCAGTATTGTGGGCTTATTTTTAATAATGGTAGACCCACATTTTGACATGGAAAAAGCAGCTGGAACTTAGAAACCCCATCCAATTCAGGATGCATTCACCATTGGACCCATTTATCTCCATTTTTGATCATCTCCTAAATTTGTCTCTCTTGACTCACTTGTGTTATTCAAATTGTTAACAATAACAAATTGTTTCTGTGTTATTCTTTATTTTCATACCAGCCAGAATGAGATGGTTTGTGCATCATTTAATAAAAAGTATCTTCATTTCATTCTTTTTAAAACTCTTTAAGTCTTACAAATACATTGATAATGAAAAATATTCAATTAAAAAAAGAAATCAAACTATTTTGAAGTTTTATAATTTTGTTGGTTTTTCATTTGTTTGTTAGTTTTAATGTTGAATTCAGAAAGAAACAAAGCTTCAACTCTAACTTTATAATTCATCTAGGTTTTAAGTACTTTTTTCCTTCCCTTATATACCTAAAGGCCTTGTCTAATTCCGTAGGTAACAGTAGATCATCAGGGAAGTGAGAGCCACTGACAAGGGGAGGGGCTGATGGGGGGGGAACTCTCAGGATTTGCCAGAGGAGAGATGCTATATAAATTTAAAAAAAAAAATCCCAGCAGGTAGTTCTAAGAAACTGTTTCTCCAATACCCAAAATTACTCCCATCGAGTTATTTATTTTGAACCTTTCTAAATTTGTCTGTAAAGCTTAGAAGTCCCTCCTGATTCTTTAAGAAAACATGAATGGCTGCATATAGGGAATGGCTAATAAAAAGCCATATTACTAAGCTCTGATATATGAAGAATTAAATTAGCCTTAGAAATAGAATCAAGAGTCACAATAAAAAGGAAGTCTTTCTTTCTTTCCCTTCATCTCTCCTTGAGGATTTTGTTTGCATTACATTTCTTTTAGCTTAGAAGCAAACAAGAAATAAATGATAAACTATAAAAAAAAAACCACCAAGCAAAAACACCCTTAATAGATTGTTTCACATAACTCTGAATAAAATATTTCATATCCAATGCCATCACCTCTTTTAGGTGTAGTCTGCTTACAATGGGTGTCATTTCCTTCCTATTTCTTACTTTCTTTTATGCCTAATGAACTCTTCTCTCATTTCAAATCTCCCTGTTCATATTCTCTCTTTTATTATACTACATATCATCACTTTCATAAAAAAAATGGCCTTGAAAATATATAGGCCAATCACACATTCCCTCCAACCCAGCTCAATATTTTGGCATATCATCCAAACATAACTTCTTATCCCATTGTCCCCCAACCCAATTTATTTTTCCTCTCTCATCTATGGCCTGAATTCAAAAAGATTTCTTTCCTATCGCCAATTCTGCCTTTGTATTAGCTGAATGTTATCTCTGAGCCTCAGTTTCCTCATCTGTAATCCCTAAGTTTCATTCCATTACTGGCACTCTGTGCTTCTCTTGAATCACACACCTCAGATTCAGATGCCTCCCTTACACCCATAATGCTCTGCCTTAGAGGTCTAGGGCAGGAGTCCCTTGGCCCAAGCAGGATGAGGGCATATATTGTACTTTGCCAAAAGTATTGTGGAGGATGGCCAGAGACTACTTTAAATATCTATGGTGTTATATGGTGTATAATCTATGCTCTTCCTAACTTTCCCTTTGGGGCATTCATTCTTTCATTTATCATTTCATCCTTTAAGCATCCAATGTTTAAGTATACAGCAAATGAATGGACAAATGAATGCAATGTCTGTTAGAAAATTCATTTGATTTTGCTGAACCGATTGGCTTCCCAGTTGGGAAGGGAATGTAAATCAAATGTGTTATTTACTTTATAGACTAGTTGATAAATAAATCAATCCCTTTTTTTGTGATTTTTGTATTGAAGATAGGAATTATATTAGTTTTATGGAGAATGATCCCCACTATAAACTCAGGAGAAAAATATTTCCTCCTGTTGTATTTGGGATTGGTAAATACTGAGTGTAAGATGCTCAAACAGAAAATTCTTCTGTTTTATATATATTTTTTAAATTGCGGTAAGAACACTTAACATGAGATCTACCCTCTTAACAAAATTTTCAAGTGTACAATACAATATCACTAACTGTGGGTACAGTGTTGTATGGTGGATCCCTCGAATTTATTCATCTCCTTTAGTTTAATTGAACTAAAATGATTCCTTGCTTCATATAGGTGATGCTTCGGGCTTAGATTTTCACAACAATATCAGTCCTCCTTTCACAATCCTTTGGACACTTGAGTTTATTTTTAGCTGGCAGGTTACTAATCTCACAAATCATCTACAGAGAATGAAAAATATGGTTGCTGCTATGGGAACAAAATTTCTTTGCGTTCCTGACTTTTAAGCTGGAACTAGCTTAGTGTTGCATTAATGCAAAGGAGTGTTTGCATTTTACAGTACCTAGAGCTCCTTCAGCTGTCGCTTAGCAAGATATAAACATTTTACACAACATGATTTTAGAACACTTTTGACCTTTTTAGATTTTATTTTATTTTATTTTTTTAATTTTTGTTCCAGATGTCAGGAACCATCAAGGAACTTGTCTTAAAGGAAAAGATCACCCTAAAGAAGAAAGTTAGTCCTGGGTTGAGTGACAGTGTTTCTCTGTTGTCTAATGCAGGGTGTCAAGTGCTAATTGTAGAGTGCCTGGATGATAGCTTACTTTTTGTATTGGTCCTAGGTGTACAAGAATGTTTTAGGAGATTCTGCAGCTACTTCCAACGCAGATCTGGTGAAATGTGACAATTAATCCAAATCCAACTGTCATGGTAAATGTAAGTCAGTATCTTGAATTGCACAGCTTTTGTGAAAGCCAGTTATATATACTCTAAATAGAGGCAGTATTTATTTGAAAGTGATTAATCACTAGCCTAGGTTATCATTATAGAGGGACCACTGTGAGCTAATTGCCATGTAGGAGTATGGTTTTTGCTTACAACTAAGTATCCTTGATTGAATATCAGTCTTAATTGTAACTATAAAATAGAATAAGTACATAACAGCACAAGTTTGTTCCAGTGAAATAGAATCACATTCAAGACTTTTCTTAAAAACTGATTCTAAAAGTAAATGAGGCCATACCAAGTGAATATCATGAACTCATTATAGGTGTTGTAAAATACTATAATTGTATTGGAACTTTCCATCTATTGTTAAAGAGTGCTTTGTTTTGCAGAACAGAACACTGAGACCAAATGAAGCTGCGGTTAATCACATTGCCCAGGAAATACAGCTCATTACTGAAACACTTGGGGCTAGAATCTTGTCTCAAAATCTCTTCTCCAGAGCAGTCTGTGCCCATGCTATTTGTGCTGGCTAGAATAAGTGTGGATAAACCAGACTTGGAACTTTGTCATTTGTATAAATTTTAATGATTGACTGGCTTCAGGAAATGTCTGTCAAGCCAAAGTTTTAGTCTAGGCATTGTGGTTTTACAAGAGTTATATAACCCAAGAAATTGAGACCCTAAGACAACAAAGCTTACGATCTAGCTCTTGAGTTTGAGATAAGCAATCTATGATTTTTAATCTCAGAATATGTACTATCTTACTCTATCCATGATGTTAGATTTAGAAAGTATTTCAAGGGTCTAAGATAGATGTAATTTTGGGCAATAAAAAATACCAATCAGGATTGTAAATCTCAAAAAAATTGTACATGCTTATACTCAACACAGATTTTGAAAGGGTTTAGATAAATTATTAGATGTATTTTAAAGCAAAACTTTTTTGGAAATATACATTCTGAAACTGTGAGATCCATAACAAAGGACTAACCACTACCTTCTCTCAAGAATCAAATAATGATTCTGCGGTGAAAAAGACTGGCACTGTTAATGTTGGGAAGTGAAGGAACATCAACAGTAAGTGTGACTCAGGATTCTAGGACAGGAAACGTCCCCAAGTTTTATCTCTAGTTCATTCATCTACAAGTACGTAGATTAATTAAGCTGAGTTGGTGGAGAGAAACTTTTTAAATTGGAAACATAGTTGCAAATTAGAAAGAGTCCTAGTCATGTACAAGTTATTTGTCATCAAAAGTCTTGAAAACAAATGAATAGTAATAATTTATTATTTATGTCACCAGGATCACAATGAGCTTTAAACATTAGTAAAATCAAACTTATTTGATACTATTTTATGTGTATATAGCTACCTTTCATTGATATTAAGATATAAGTAAAGAGACTCCATTAATATATTATTTGCAATAGACTCTACAGGCGAATGTATGACAAAAAATCTGGAAGATCAATAAATGGTAGATACACTAGAATGTATGGATGACTCTGCTCATGTACAGGAATTAAGGAAATGCTGGACCTGCATAGAACACCCAGCAGTGACCTTACCTGCCTGAAGCATCAAATTGAGTGAAAATAGGAAATCACTGGTAAAATCTTGAAGCTTCCCTCCATCAAAGTGCACACACCTGCCTTCCACCAATGCCCCCATGCCTATTCTCAGTGGGCCAGACACCTGGCTGCCACTGTAGGAGCAGTAATGAATTACCTTCTTTCAAGGCTTATGCAAGAGCCTCTCACTGGTACAATATAAACCAGTGCCCTGCAGAGAAAGGGAGTCTGGGAAATGTTTTCCAGGTTGCTAGCCTCTGCAATACTGAGAAGATGGCAAAAGCAAGGGGAGATAATATTGAGACACTAACAGGAAATATAGCACATTTTGTGTCATAGAGAAAATGCAGCTCAAGGCAAGTATTGGTATTCTTTATGACCTTTGCCCTTCTATTTTGGGAATGTTTCTGTTACATAAATAGAATTCAGTCTTATACTGTCAGAAGTTGATTTGGTTGATTTCTTTAAAAGAGATCTCCATCTTGGCCTCATTACTTTCTCATTTAGGTCTAAGGTATGAGCACGAGCAAAGACAGGTAATTGCAACTGGTTATTGGAATCAATTTATTTCTTATTTGTGAAGACAATGGTCCAGGATTGAATAATTTTTAACTTCTAAAGTATTCTAGCTAAGAGATTTGTGTGCTGTGAGTTTGCATTCTAAAATGCAGACTGGTTTGTGCAGCTGGACAAATAGAGTCTTCTTTGCAAATGTAACTTTCAGTTGGGCCCAGAAGTGGTATATGTCTATTTTATAGTGGCAACAGTGACCCTGTAGCAGTTGTCTTTCAAGTGATGTTCCAAGAGCAGTAGCATCAGTATCACATGAGAATATGTTAGAAATACAAATTCTCAGGTCTTATCCCATAACTAGTGAACTAAGTCTGTGGGTTTGGCCCCAAATGTCTGTATTTTTAAAAGCTCTCATATAATTCTAAAGCCAATTTGACAACTACAGATGTATATTTTGAAGAATTGGGAGAATTACTTCAAGATCTGCATTTGATCCAGGAAAACTTAATGTAGTGGAGGTGACTATACTTAGGTTGTTATAATGAATCATCACAGAAGACCTGAAACAATATGATCGAAATAAAGAGACTCCACTAATCTCCTCCATTCTCCCTCATTGTTTCTCTTTTCTTTGTTGATCCTCTCTCAAACTACAGATGCTACCACTTAAGGTGAGGTGGTTTTTGTGATTAATATTCTCCAACAAGCTTACTTTGATGTACTTCTCAACCGCATTTCTTGGGCATAAAGATAGAGTTTTAATCTATTTTATTTTATTCTCTAACATCTACCTTCGATCTCTTCTCTGAGGGATTTCCTTCCATCCCAACATGGCTGCAAAGTATAAAACTTATCTTCATACCCCACCTTTCCTCAGTGTTTATTCCTATTTCTTTGCTAATGCTGAAGGTCATCAAGCAGGGTATTCTTATTTAATGAATTCATATCTAAATACTGGTGTTTGGTGGAGCAGAGGATTTAGGAGGTATAACATAGGAAGTGTGAACAGGATATAAAGCTAATGTCCATTCTTTTCAACCTGTGTCTCCTGGCACTCTTTTAGCTATGTTGCTCGAAAAAAAAAAACAAAAAAAAAACTTTTTAATTTTTCTGTTCCCTTTCTCTCCCATTTTCTCCTTCTCTTTCTTTCTCTCTTTTCTGTCCCTAACACAACACATATGTACCACCCTGAGGTTATGTGCTATCTTTCTTTGTCATCATTGGTAATTTGGTGAAAAAATTTGAGAAGCACTGTAGTGAACACTCAAAAAACACTAAACACAATTGAAGGCTGCTTATTTGTTTGCTGTTTGTCTTGTATTTCCAATGTATTGTAAATTTATTAAGAGCAGTGTTCACTTCTCATATACTATTGCTCCCGTTACTTTACTATTGTTTCTCATGCATGTCAGTTCTAGCACAGTGCTGCCACATAAGATTTCTTCCTAAATACAAGATGTGTTTCTGAATACCTTTCTGTCATAATGGCTTCCATCTTTCGTTTCTGACCACCTGAGTTCTAGTGGAACTTGTTCTCCCACTGTGTAGCTCTGTCCCTTAGTTGAGATACAGCGTTTAAAAATAGGATATTGTTATTTGCATTTCACCACTGGAGGAAATTGTCAACTGAAAAACAAAAGCACAACCTAAAAGATGAGAATGATGTTTTATTTGGTGGACAAAACTGAGAACTTAAGCCCATGATGCAGCCTCTCAGATAACTCTCAGAGACTGCTCCAAGGACGTAAGGGAGGAGCCAGGATATGTAGGAGTTTTTGCAACAAACACCAAATAGTTGGAACTTTAAAAGATTACTGTTAATTAAAGAAAACCAGACAACTCAAGTTAAAAAACTTAGTGCTTTTTTATGTATATGGGAAGATGCAAGAATCTGGGCTCACTGAACTCATTCCTACGATATGCACCTCAGCTATCTGGGGCCAGTATCTTATGCTTTTTCATCCTGAGTCTCCTCAGGGTGCACTGTTGAAGGATGGCTGCAGTGACTGACTGCTGGATGGCAGGCATCCCATTTCCATCCTGAGTTTACTCAGGGCTCACCATTGGGAGGTGGCTGTAATGTGATGGTTTGACGGCTGCAACATCCTTTATTTACCAACATGGCAGGCAACATTTTTTCACTGACAAAATAAATACATATTTTAATTTGTACATAGATAGCAAACTGAGCCAGAAATAATCATGAAAATAAACATTGTGTGTGTGTGTGTGCATGTGTTGTAAAAAAATTAATAGAAATCTCAATTAAATAAATTTGGTAGACCAGAAAGGGGAGCTCTCATGTCCTAAGGTGATAGCAGAGCCCAACAGGAAGAGGAAAGACTTTCTTTTCATTCCTGATAAGAGCTCTGCCAGAGACTGTCAGGACTCAGCCAATGAAAAGCCACAGACTCTGTATACTATCATCCTCTCAAATTCCTTTTCCCCCACAGAAGAGTTCTTCTCTCTATTTTTCTGGGGACTTGCACGTGGCTCATCATGGTTGCAGACTCCAAATGCAATTCTTTGCTGATCCCCCAAAATCCTATTTTTGCTGAAGAAATAACTAGCAGTCTATTTGTTTTAGATCAACAGTGTGTATAATATATTGTTATAATTAATAATTTTATGCTTCTCAACAATTTTGAGAATTTGCTTGTTGAGCATTTTCATTTAAAAAATATATTCATTCAATCATTTTATTCATTTAATAAACCAGTCTTGATACTATTTTAAAATATTCAGTAGTATGCAGAAAATGCTGCCAGAAAAGTTTACTACAAAAATTCTCTGTGCTTATAATCAATGACTTATTTGACCTGTTTATTTGTATTGTACAATACATGTTTGAATACTATCCAATTATTTTTATGAACAACATATATCTTAAATGGGTATATGTGTGTATATGTTGTATATGTATGTGTTTGTATGTGTGCTGTATATTATATATACAGAGAAATATCTTGAATAAAACTGAGGGCATAAAATAAAAATTACTGAGGGCATAAAATAAAAATTAAAACACAATGGGAAAATAGAAAGAAATATAGTACACTTTATCCTTTGAACAATTAGCAGTTTTGATGATTACACAATTTGGCATATAAGATATGTCTCTTTAGTGTTCTACCATAGAACCCCATTATAATATATTATTTATGTCTATCTTCACACTATTCATGTATTCCTGAGGTACAGAAATCTCCTTGCTTTTCTGTGTCCTCTACAACTTGCTCAGTGCCTGGCACATAATAAGCACTCTAGAAATATTTGTTGAATGCTTAATTTCATGTCAGTCAAGGACCATTTCCACATAGCCCCTTAATCAATGATATTTTGTTTATCTAGATCATTGAACAAACATTTTTAATGCCTTCTATATCTTATACACTGGTGGTTACAAGATGATGAGTTTTCAAGGAACTTATAAGATCACTACATACACACTAAATTCAAATATGTGAATAAAACAAGTGATTTGAGATTTTGCAGTGTCTTAAAGAACAATAAGGATTATAGGTGGAAAATAAAATATTGGGAAAGGACTCAATGAACTTAAAGACATTAAACAACTAAAGTGCATTGTTGTTTTCAATGCATAGTAAGATTACTTCACTATAGTTTGAAAATTAACTCCATATGTATAACAATAGAGCTGTAAATCCCTGTCATGAGCTACAAAATGTAATCATATCTTGAGATGTAGATGAAAATGTACTCGCCACTAGAGCAACACTGGTAAGAAGTAGGAGACCAGAAGAGAAGTGTGGGGAATTTCAATCTTCAGAAAATTGGCCAGAGAATTGAGGAGAAGGTGTGAGGATCAAAGAAAGATGCAAAGATGTGAAAAGCAAGGGAAAAAAAGATTGATTTTTCAGAAAGAAGACAAAAGGGGAAAAAAAAGAGAATTTCATTTGCAAATTTCTATATCATCAGTGCACTGTGAGAAACAGTTTGAATATAGACAATCGGGATAAAGCTAAATTTCAAAGATTCTAGAAATTGGCCTCAAGTAGATGCAAGTAGAGGCAGTCGGTTGAGGAACGCCATAGAGGAAGTTCTCTCTCAGAAGCAGGAAACCTTGGATGTATGTTAAATATGATGAGAAAAGTAAGCCATGAGGGGGAAATGGAAGATCAGATGGAAAGAATAATGGATGGTGCAAGTTTTCAGATATACTGAGGAAGAGATAGGGTAAATGAAATGTTCAGGTAATGGATTTTTCAAACAGAAGTGAAGCTGATTATTCTGAGACAAGGAAAAAAGTCAATATGATGACTATTTTGAGAAATGCTTTGATAGAAAGAAAGGAAGGTGGTTTTTAAGGAGGATGTTACAAGTGGTTTTAAATAGGATGCTATTAAAAAGTTCCCAATTTTTTAAGTTCTGAAGAGGAAACTTAGCCTACTGGCAAGAGCTGTGAAATTAGAATCCACAAGCCCGTTTGTGATTTCTGGATCTACCACTTGCAAAGAGATCTTACACACATTAACTTCTTTTAATCTCTCTTCTATTTTAAAAAGAGAATGAACATAGAAACATGCTGTCCAGATTCTCCTTCAAAGAAAGACTTGTTGCCCTGGGTGATGATAGTGGTATCTGCAAACAGCCTTCAGCTGGCCACCTCTTCAAAGATTGCCTCAGCTGCCACTTACCTAAGGCCAGGTCCTTCTGGGGACAGGTCACATGAGTAACGGATGGAAACAGGCCTGGCCATTTCAGGCCAGTATGAGATAACTCTGACGGGACATTGTAGCTTCAGAGCTACTGTGGGGTTGGTCTAAGTGGTTGTTTGGGGCTCTATGCAGCTGGGCTTCTCTTTTTCCCAATCTTGCTGCCTCCTCTCCTCTGAGATGTATTTATAGTATTAACTTCTGTCTATTAACCTCTGCTTCAGAGTTGCTTTTGGAAAACCTGACTTGTCACTGAGGTTGTTGTGAAGATTCAAGGAGGAAGTGAATGTAAAAGTGTTTTAAACTGGGTAGGTGTTCCTAGGTACTATAGATCATATCTTATTTCAGAAAGAACAGGATATATTCTTCTGAATATTCTAAAATAACGCATCTGAAGTTATTTCTCAATATCTGCTTTGTAACATGGTCCTGGTCTTTTAGGGTCTTTTCTGTGAACGTGAATGAGTAGTGCTGGAGAGATTCCTAAACATTCACTATTTGACCACAGTTTTCAAATATGTGAGCATGTTGCCAAACTCAGGTCTGCCTGCTCGCCACTTGAGAAAACAATACTTGAGAAGCAAGTGTTGGTAGAAATGGGAAAAATTGCTTTTAATTGGAAAACCAGCAATCTGGTGAGAAGGCAGACTTGTGTCCCCAAACCAACCAAAGATTCTGCTCAGCCATGAAAGTTTTTAAAGGGAAAAAGGGAGGTAATTCAGTTAATCATTGAGATAGGGAGTCAGACTCATCAACAGCTCCCACTGTGTGCAGGCTTGTGTGCAGTCTTGCCGACTCCTCATGATCTTTCTTTAGATGCTATCTCGTTCATACCGTTTATTCATGTGATTACTGAAGGGAAAGCTAGGGAAGAGATTTGGTCATCTGTTAATTACTTATTATTCATTTCTACTTCTTAGATCTATGGAAAGAACCAACAGGTTAGGCAAGGTATTGTGTGATCAAAAGATTTGAAAGGAAAAAAAAAAAAAAAAGATTTGAAAGGTGTGCCTGGGCCAGCAATGAGTAAAGCATGGTGATGCCTGGTTTAAGGTTAGTTACAATATTGCTTTGCTAAAGTGACAAGACAAAAGGGGCCTCCTGCAGAGAGCTCTTGGTTGTGCAGTGGTTGAGAGTCCGCCTGCCAATGCAGGGGACACGGGTTCGAGCCCTGGTCTGGGAAGTTCCCACATGCCACAGAGCAACGAAGCCCTTGCGCCACAACTACTGAACCTGCATTCTAGAGCCCGCGAGTCACAACTACGGAAGCCCATGTGCCTAGAACCCATGCTCTGCAACAAGAGAAGCCACCGCAATGAGAAATCCGTGCACCACAACGAAGAGTAGCCCCCGTTCGCCACAACTAGAGAAAACATGCACGCAGCAATGAAGACACACCACAGCCAAAAATAAATAAATAAAATAAATAAATAAATAATAAAAAAGAGCTCTTCCTGCAAAGAGCTCTTTCTGCCAAAAGTTGCTTACAAATCCCCACTTGTCAGAACATCATTCCATGTCTATGGGATTATAGGTCACTATTTGTCTTCTGTAAATTCTTCAAGCTAACATAGGGCACTGTATTTTTAGAGTGGAAGATGCCAACATGGGTCTGTAGTATCTCTATGTTGATAATTTTAGTTGCCTGATTACATACATGGGCAGAGAAAGCTACGGTTATTTTGATGCTTGCAAAGATATAGATTACTATGAGCAATAGTGTTAATCCTATTCTCTTAAGGCCAGTTCTTGGAATTGCGCTAGCCATAGATTCAGTATTGCTCATGATGGAGCAGCTTATGTCATGGCTGCAGTCTGGTCATCTCTTGCAGTTAGCTTTTTTCCCTCTGGTGTAGTTATAGTGTCTGTAAAATGACTCAGGAATGTGCATCAAACATTGAGTCTGTGACTCTATTGTCCTAGTCATTAACTACTTGAACTTGCTCTTTTGTGACTTAGGGAGGCGTGGGAGATTTCAGCTTTTCTACAAACAAGAGGCAGGGAACACGGAGGAGGCTTTTTATTTAGGCGGGGAGGCATAGGGTTCTGCTTGGTTTCAAAAGGGCATTACCAACTAGCCTGTGACCATGTTTTATGTTTAGTTGGTAATTAGAGGTCAGGCTTTGCTAAGAGTTAGAAATCATGTTGTATCTGGGATTTGGAGCTGCTCTGAGACATAAGGAATCAGTTTACAGCCAGATTCATGGAGGAAGCCTATACCCAAGGAGAAATGTGAGGAATAAAAGAAAGTTTCACCCAAGAAGTATCATTGACTTTATTCTTTCTGGAAGGGAGTGGTAAGGAGCCCAACCACTCAGCCTTGTATACTGATTGCAATGTCATACTTGGGTTAAGCTGCAGGTATTATGACTAGGAGAGTTTTCTTTCTTTCTTTTACTCCTATTGCTAAAGATTTGTTGTCAATAGCAATCCATTCATGTGCAGTGCCTAGTTCTTCAAGAACTACAGCTTCCCTGAAGTGAATGGAGATTCATAGCTGATAGCAAACCATTGTGGAGAATGAGTTCACACCAGCAAAGCTATAACTCCATTCAAAAGACCAGCAGTTCAGTCTGACAGTGTCCTCTTGAGAAGAATATATTCCCATTTAAGCGCCACGATGTGATGAAAGGGTAGGAAATGGTTGCTTTGTCGATGTTTCTCAATGGATTTACTTTGGATAGCTATGACCTACCTCTGCTTTATAAATCACCTCAAAAGTTAACTTTTTTTTATGGCTATTTATTTTATTCTTTAGGATATACATGTAGTACTATCACTATTTATTTTCTTTTTTTTTAACATCTTTATTGGAGTATAATTGCTTTACAATGGTGTGCTAGTTTCTGCTCTATAACAAGGTTAATCAGCTATACATATACATATATCCCCATATCTCCTTCCTCTTGTATCTCCCTCCCACCCTCCCTATCCCACCCCTCTATGTGGTCATAAAGCACCTAGCTGATCTCTTGGTGCTATGTGACTGCTTCCCACTAGCTACCTATTTACATTTGGTAGTGTATATATGTCCATGCCACTCTCTCACTTCGTCCCAGCTTACCCTTCCCCATCCCTGTGTCCTCAAGTCCATTCTCTACATCTGCATCTTTATTTCTGTCCTGCCCCTAGGTTCATCAGAACCATTTTTTTTTTTTTAGATTCCATATATATGTGTTTGTTAGCATACCCTGAGAAACCATAATTAAAAAAGAGTCATGTACCACAATGTTCATTGCAGCTCTATTTACAATAGCCAGGACATGGAAGCAACCTAAGTGTCTATCGACAGATGAATGGATAAAGAAGATGTGGCACATATATACAATGGAATATTATTCAGCCATAAAAAGAAACGAAATTGAGTTATTTGTAGTGAGGTGGATGGACCAAGAGTCTGTCACACAGAGTGAACTAAGTCAGAAAGAGAAAAGTTAACTTTTGAGTTCATGCTGAAATACACCTCTGCTGGGAAAAATCTGCCACTGATAGAAGAGTTAACACAAAGCATTTGTTTTCCATCTTTGGCAGGATAATTTTGCTTCTTTTTGACATTTCCTACTATCTTATTTGGTTTAATTTCACCAACTGGAACAAGAACTTGAGAAAAGCAGGAGCTTAGGTAATGAATGTCATGGAGAAAAAAAAAAATCATTTAGGTTTGTGTGACTTATCCATGAAAGATGTCTCTACAGATTAAATTAACCAGTGGCTTTGTTTTATTATTCCTGGAGATGAAAGCTTGAACTCTATGTATGTGATGATAGAACACTTTGTCAAATGAGTGAATTTAGTTAATTTACAGAGGGAAAAGTCAGCAAAACAGATCTATTTGGTCTGTTTAGGAGGTCCAGTGATCCTGTTAAAAACTAAACCTAAAGGCATCTAAAATTCTTGGTAATGGATGTAAATCTTTGGGTGATTCTGCTCAAAAAATAATCTGAAAACTTATCTATTCATTTGACTCTTTTTTTTTCTATTTTCACCATAATTTGACTGAATATATCACAACTACTAAATGTTTAATTATGCACATATTTATATGGAATAAAACTAACAAATTAGAAAAGTACACTGTGAAAATTAAATCTTCCTCCCATCCTGGCCTTGGCCACATAGTATTCTCCTCAAAGGTAACAACTGTTCTGAACTATTTTTTAATATAGAAATTAACACATATGCAGACACATATTTTGTTTCTCTTTATATAAATAATAGTACACTATAGTTCCTATTCTGAACCTTGATTTATTTTATTTTATTTTTTTTACTTAACAATATATCTTTGATCACAAAATTGAAAAAAAAAAAAAGATACTATGTTGTCCAGAAATGTATTAAAATCATTGTGGAGCTTATCAATTTTCAACTATATTACCCACCCAAAATAAAGAAGTTTGTGATAAATAGAATAATTTCTTGGGTAGATAAAAGTTTAACTGTAGCTGTACTTACATAGACTTGATCTGCAGTTTTGGTAAGCTACTTTGTTTGAAATATTCCCTGTTAAAAGAGGCTTTGCAAACTTTTTCTCCACTTAATTCTTTCCTTTCATCTTTCTATCATTCCATAAGTTTACTAGCTGTTGGGAGCATACTAGCCATGCATCAGATATTAATTAAGTAAGTACTGGTTTGGTAGAGTTAGTTCAAACAGCAGGAGGAAGAAGGGGACTAGATTAAAAAGTAACATCAACATATGATCCACAGTGACACATATCATAAAGTATGCATAAGACACATGAATTGGACAAAGGGAAGAGTGTTTATTTTTCCTAAGTCAGAAAAATCTTGTCAATAAAAGCAACAGCTGAGCAGAGTTTTGGAGAAAGACATCTTTTAACAAAAATAGACATGGAATGGCCTTCCTAGTGGATGAAGTCACATTCAAAGAGCACACAGTTAAAAGGAGGAAGAGGAGCCCAAGGAATATGAGATAAAATAAGAAAAGAAAAATAAAAAGGCATTATGTTGTCTTTGGAAAGTAATATGTATTTAGATGTGGCTCAGGTTAAAACTCAAAGATAGAAAGAAGCTTTGGAAAAACAGATAGAGAGTTGAAGAAGACATTTTTTTAGATAATGGAAAGTGTGCACAGACTCTACTTAGTAGTGAAATATCCCATTCAAGTACTTTAAGTTTTGGAGAAAGAGATTTGATTTTTGTTTAATTAAATTAACTCATACAGTTCAGTGGAGAACAGAATGAAAGAAGAAAAAACTCAAGGCAGAAAAAAATTTAGGGAATATTTTCTAGTGGGTCCATGTGATGAAGATCAGAATAATAGTGAAAGAAGTAGGAACATAGTGAAAAAGTTATCAGGAGCAATATTTAATAAAAACCACTGGATCTGGTGACTACTCTTAATAGGAATGTGTAAGGAGAAAGAAGAAACAGAACTTAACCCCTAGGTTTCTGTCATAGGACCCCTGGTGGATGGTGATAGCAAAAATCTTCCAGTTTGGAGATAATGAATTGTTATACGTTCCATTGTTAGCATCATGGCTACACCACAAAAGGGTGTCTTGTAGAAAATAAATAATATTAACTATATACTTAACTATATACTTAAGTATATGAGAATTACTTTTATGTGCAAGAAATTATCATTAATAATTTGCCAAATATCTACCTTACAAACTGAAAATATATCTTTGAGTCAGAACAAAAACCAGTATGTCTTATTTCATCTACTTATTTTAGAATAATAAGAAATTAAAAGATAGATATCCTACATGCCTTAGAATTCCTATTAAATAAATTTATCTAATTACTTATAGTCTTATAGCTATTATTCTTCCTATTATGCAAAATGCATCAATGTAAGCATGTGTTAGTTTATTAGATGGTTTCCACAATTTTAATCTAGCTCTGCCATTGGTTAATAGTGTTATATTTGACAGGATTTCTACAAGCCATCTAGGTTTCTATTTCCTCCTCCTTTAAATAAAATAAATAATACAAACTACCCAACCTACATCAGAGCTATGCAAAAGAGAATAATTGTGATAACACCAGGATAGAAACAAAATATTTGAAAAAGCATTATTTATGAATAGGAAGCCATGCTTTTCAGCCTCTAGGTCTGCTAACTATGGATCAAACCTGAAAATTACATAAGCCAGGTGTTCAGTTAACAAACTACTGACTACAGTATAATTTACCTTCAGCACCCTAAGTATCTAAAGATGTACTGGCAGGAGCTCCAGAGCAGGAAAACATTTTGACTTCAGAAAAACATCAAAATCAAATATTTAAGTTGAAGAAAGAACTTACTGTCTGGAAGAGATTTAGGTAAAATGCAGACATCAAAAATTTGACACCTCACAACACTCAGAATGTCCATCATTAACAATTCTACAAATAATAAATGTTGGAGAGGGTGTGGAGAAAAGGAAACCCTCCTACACTGTTGGTGCGATTGTAAATTGGTGCAGCCACGATGGAAAATAGTATGGAGGTTCCACAAAAAACTAAAAATAGAGTTACCATCTGATCCAGCAACCCCACTCCTGGCCACATACCTGGACAAAACTACAATTCAAAAAGATACGTGCACCCCTATATTCATAGCAACACTATTTACAATAGCCAAGACATGGAAACAACCTAAATGTCCATCAACAGATGAATGGATAAAGAAGATGTGGTGTATATACACAGTGGAATACTACTCAGTCATAAAAAAGAATGAAATAATGCCATTTGCAACAACATGGATAGACCTAGAGATTATCATACTAAGCAAGGTAAGTCAGAAAGAGAAAGACAAATACCATATGATATCATTTATATATGGAATATAAAATATGACAAAAATGAATACATCTACAAAACAGAAACAGACTCACAGACATAGAGAACAGACTTGCAGTTGCCAAGGGAGAGGGGATGGGGGAGGGAAAGATTGGGAGGTTGGGATTAACAGATGCAAACTAGTATATATAGGATGGATAAACCATAATGTCCCACTGTATAGCACAGGGAACTGTATTCAATATCCTGTGATAAACCATAGTGGAAAATAATATGAAAAAGAATATATATATGTATAACTGAGTCACTTTGCTGTACAGCAGAAATTAACACAACATTGTAAATCAAATATGCTTCAGTAAAATATATATAAAAAAGAATCTGACATTGGGATTAGGGTTACACAGCTGGCTAGACTCAGATTCGGGGCCAGATTCTAAACTCTGAAGGTATTTAGAATGAAAGCACTCCAGGTAATATATATATTAGACAGATTGTGTGTATACTCAAAGAGAGTTCTGTGAAGAGGCTGTAGGTCAATGTTTAAGTAACTATTAGTCAACATTTATATTCAGCTTAAATAGAAACTGCAGACATCATAGACTTAAACAAGATAAAAGTGTTGTCATCTTAGATAACAAAATATTTGGTAAGTAAATAGCACAGAACTGGTATATTGGCTCAAGTGTATAAGTGCTGAGATGATTGCAATTCTCATGAGACTTCTTTTGATGACTATTCAAGAGATGTGGCAAAAACATACATGGTATTCAATATTCACAACTACCAGTATGGCATGGCCATAGAACTAATAAGAATAGATACCTGGCCAGCCAAAATGGTTTCTGGGCATAAACAACCAGCACAGCTGAACTAGGATATGGCAGCTGAATATGAGCTCTGGCTTCAATTCAAATTTTATACCAATGCTTCTGGCAGAAAAGAAGAGCAAGAGGAAAGGAAAATAACAAAAGGGTATGTGTTAACTGAATCAGCACTCATTCTAAATTTTTTTCCAAAAAACCTACTTTGTGACTTCTGTATGTATCTCACATGTAAAATTTTGTTACATCACAAAATCCAGCTGCAAGAGAGTGTAGGAAATATAGGATTGTTTTCTGTTTGTTTTTAATTCTTTGTTTGTTTATCTGTTTATTTTAAATTGGGCACATTGATGCTCCCAACAAACTCAGAGTTCTCTTAATAAAGAAGAAATAGAAGAACGAATATAAACACTTTTGTAATCTAGTCCTTTCTTCTTTCTGTGATGAGTAAAGCAGAAACGACCATCTTGATACAATAGAAAAAAAGTCCAAGAAACTCTCAGACTTCAGCTCTGTTTCCCTCAGGTCACTGAATCAATGTCAGCAACCATTCGTATGAAGACTTTGAGTAATATAAAAATAAAACAAATCTCAATTAATCACTATTATTTGATCTATCTATGATATGAAGCAGAGTACAATCTGTAAGTAATAAATATACTGTCCAAGGGCTTTATCCATCCCAGACAGTCTGTAACTGGGCTCCAGTATGTAAAATATTACTTGACTCCACTAACCAGTGGAAGGAAATGTCTCAGTATAATGCCAGGCTTGGTTTTCAATGTCTCAGGACAAAGGGCTGAGCCTTAGAGACCAGGCTTTCATTGTTGGTCACTGGGTGAAGTTTGAACAGGCAGAGGCTGAAAAGAAAGTACAGAACTTGGAATTAAGGCACTTCCTAAAATCAGAGACTTGAAATTAAAAGCAAAATGGTTCTACTGCTTTGAGGAAAAGGAGTACATGCTAAAATAATTGAAGTGAAATATGAACTTCCCAAGTTACAAATCAATAAATCATCAAAAATACAAATGTATTGCTATATTTGAGGTAACAGTCTAGCCAAGAAAATTTGGTACTTATCCAGTAAAAAAGAACATTTAAAAGTGAGAGAGAAATTGATGTTGGAAACCTAGTCACAGGGAAACTGAGATTCAGTGGAAGAAAACCAGCCATTGAGAGAGTTTAGCTTACAGGTTAGAAGAAAAAATGGCAGAGTGTAAGGCAGCAGTTCTCTCTATGGGAGAGGCCCACAGAACAAATATACTAAAAATATTGGGGATTATAACAATACCCAGTCAGTGTAGACTGAGCTATTATGTTACAAGACGTAATAATAAACTCTTAAGCTTAAACCATACAACTCCTTAGAATCCTTCTTGAGTACCAATGGTGGCTCATGAATTTGAGACAGAACATAAATAAACCTTCCAATAGTGGTTAAGTGGCTTAGTAATGTGGATATGAGCAACTGGGCATGCAAAGTCCAAGTAGGTCATTACACCTTGGGCATCATTTTATGATATTTAAGATATCCAGATACAGAATAACCAAACATTGTATAATGCCTGTAACAAGTTTTATTTTAAGTTAGCATAGGAAGCAGTTGCATGTAAATTGAAAGATGCAGGAGTTCATATTAGTATGAGAAACCTTAATGAGAAAAGTGTTACACTGTATTATTATCACTGAATTTCAATTTAATTTGATTTTAGTACCATTTTAGCAGTATTCATTAAGGCAAATAAAACAATAGGAATTGAACATGTAAAAAAGTAATCAGAATTGATAACAGCAACACATATAGGTCAAAAAAGGATTTGTCACAGACTCCATTTTTATGCCTTTGTTTTATAGCAGTAATGGGAATTATTGGCAATCAACAAGGGTAGAAAGACATAGAAATTTTAGTATGGTTAGAAAGAGACTGATGGAAACAAACATGAGATAGAATTAATATGCAACAAGTGAGTGACCTCTTACATTTATAGTTTTAGGCTTTGCTATCTTTAAGCATTTTTTTTTAATGAACATGACCTTGAAAATTTCACACTTTAAATTATCATCCACTAAGAGAAAAATGTGAAAAAGTATATCAATTAAATTCAGCAAGCATATATTTAACACTATTAGGTTAACCAGATATAGGATCCCACCCAAGGCCTTCATGGTAGGCTGACTTCTAAGATGTCCCCCAATGATACCATCTAGTATTTAATCTTGTCCCATTCCATGTGGGCTGGAACAAGTGATTCACTTTTAATTAACAGAAAGTGTCAAAGTGTCATGTACTGTCACTTGCATGATTAGGTTAAGAAGGATAGTGACTCTTACTAGCACTCTTTCTCTACTGTCTTGGCTTATACACTTTGATAAGCAAACTGCCATGTTGGAGAGGACCACATGGTCCAAGTAGAGCTGTGAGCCACCTCTAGTCCAACAGCTCTTTATGGGCTAAATTCTGCTAATAACTATGTGCTCCTGGAAGCAGATACTTTGAGAAAACTCAACCCCAACATTTGGATTGTAACCCTGTGAGAAAAAATGTATATATATATGTATATGTATGTGTATATATATATATATATATATATATATATATATATATATATATATATATATAAAATTTGGTGCCTTTTGAAAACACCAAAAAGTGAGAATAGGCAAAATGAAGAAAACAATTTTGATAAGGTTTTATCGAGCATATTTAGATTTGTTCTAGAAAGAATGATTATGAGCATATCAAATGGATAGAAATGCACATGCTGGAAGACAGAAAAAGCACTTCTGGCTACAGTGTGGGGCATATGGAGGGGCGAGAGATTTGGATTTGAATGTAGGATAGAGAAATTCCTTAGGTAAGGATGATAGAAAACCTTTAATGCAAAACTGAATTTTTTGGGCTATACTTCTTAAGTGAAGGTTGCATTCCTTTTGCTTGCTGTGTGCAGTCTGATCAAAAGAAGAGGGGTAAATAAATAATAGTCATTATCTAAACTTGACAAAACTCAGGCATATCAGCATTTGTAATGAAAGGCTCTTGTTGGAACTGAGAAACTGGAAATTGGCATAAAGGGAGGACACAGGTACCAAAAGATAAATATAAACATAAGGGGGAAGAAATTTGAAATCCATAAGAAAATAGTTCAATAGAGATAAAGTGAAAGAAATAGGACACTCCTTCTCATCAAGATTTTCAGCTTTTTCATCTGCCTTTGAGAAATAGCTACCCATAAATAGGACTACAGTCAAACACAAAGAGAATGAGAATTTGCCTTGTGACATATCCTCCCCACCTCACCTTCCTCATGGAGTTGCCATACTTTTAGAGAAACACTGAAAACAAGGCCATCAAAATGATGAACAAACTCAAAACTATGCTATAAGAAAAATGGGTGAAATAACAGGAGATGTAAGGATCGAAAAACAAATGATTAATTACGGGCTGCATTCTAAGTGTCTTATGTATATCAAAAATTGTCATGTGGAAAAAGGATTAGAGTTGTTTATGAGGACCCAGTGAGCAATGTAAGATCCAATAACATGGATGGTGCAACTTAATTCACAAACAGTTAAAAAAATATGTGGCATATCATACACTCTGATACATACTGGGAATATAAATGTGAATGAGACAAAGTCCTTGGCCTTAAGGAATTTACAGTTTAGCTGAAAAGACAGAAAAATGGCTAATGAGAATATGTGATGAATGGGAAGAAGAGATCAGAAGTTTACTAAAAGCAGGGAACAGGGTTGGAGTTAGAGGACAAACCCACACATTCAGAAGAAGAAGATATGCAGGTGTTAGAAGCAGGTTTTCTGCTTTGTTAAGGCAAAGAAACCTGAAGCAGTAGTAGTAATTATGATCTAATCACTTTCCATAACTTTATGCTGACTCTTCCTTGGAGCAGACCCTGTGAGATAAATTGAGTGAAGTGTAGGAGGAGCCCAGAGATCCCTCTCTTCCAGTGGGCATCAGAAATCCAGGACAGGATTGGGCTACTAAGGCTGTGGTACCCAGAAAAGAGATTGAACACCTATAAAGACCTCAGCAATGGCAAGAATGGAGTGTAATACATCGCTTTGTACATTTCTCAAAGAGGCAGCTAATATACAGAATTTACCCAATCACCACTTTTTTTTTTTTTTTTTTTTTGCGGTACGCGGGCCTCTCACTGCTGTGGCCTCTCCCGTTGCGGAACACAGGCTCCGGACGCGCAGGCCCAGCGGCCATGGCTCACGGGCCCAGCCTCTCCGCGGCACGTGGGATCCTCCCGGACCGGGGCACGAACCC
The DNA here is from genome assembly GCF_039906515.1 of Pseudorca crassidens. Classification (NCBI taxonomy): domain Eukaryota; kingdom Metazoa; phylum Chordata; class Mammalia; order Artiodactyla; family Delphinidae; genus Pseudorca; species Pseudorca crassidens. Next base: position 18,728,785 of record NC_090309.1, on the reverse strand, counting down.
GCGTCCCCTGCATCAGCAGGCGGACTCCCAACCACTGCGCCACCAGGGAAGCCCCCAATCACCACTTTTTATCTCAGAATATTTGAGTATGTTGATAGAACTATATAGATTTGGTATGATATACTGAGGCCATGTATTAAGTCAACCTTTTTCCAAAGCTCTTTTCCCTAAAGTGAACAGCACTTAGTATTAATAAAATGATGTTTTTCTTGGTATTACTCTATTATACCCCAGAATGAGTGATGGTTGTCTGCAAAGGACTAAAGCATGCTTTTTGGGTCCTGGACCTGTCCCCTTTCCCCACTATCTGCCTGCCTACCTCCCAGAAGCCTTCATTTCTGCCAGAGGAACAAAGAACACATTGGACTTCACAATCAGACCTAGACTGATGTTAGTCTTGGCTTTCCATTTTGAAAGTTGTGCCATTTTAAGCAAACCATGTAAATTCTAAATCTCCATTTCCTCCTGGGGAGATGTTAAAAATAAATGTGTGCAAAGTTTCTAGTGCACAGTAGGCACTTTTTAAATGTGGCCTATTTTCCTTCCTCATTTCCCCAATCTTATATAAATTGTTCTGAAGGAAATGCTCAACTGTGAGGGAGGGAAAAAAAAAAGTTAACACTACAGAATTTCTGAAGAGAACTCACCATTCTCCTGAAAAATTTATCTGTCAGAATAAAGAATTGTATGCACCACATTCTTTCATTCTAAGAGGTGATTGCACTCTAGGAGATGTGGTGATGAATGGAACATACCTTCTTATTCACTTGCACAGTACAGCATGCTGCTGTCTAGTGAATGTTTCCATAGAAACAGGAGAATGGCTGCTGGGGCAGGGGTACATGAGATTCTCTTTATGGAGCCTTTTTCTTCCCTTTAGCAATCAGCAGCAGTCCTGGGTTTGATTGAGCCTCTAAGTAGGCAGACATTGATTTGAAGCTGCATGAATTTTAGAGGAACCAAGTTCAAAGCAAACCTTCAACATGGAGTCTTCTAAGTTCAGGCAGGAAGAAGGGCTCTCTGAACATATGTTGTGCTGACAACAAATCAATGAAAATGTCAATCACCCATTATTCAGTTAAACTTGTACTTGAGGCTTGTGAAACCAGCAGAAATGCCATGCATTTGTAGTCAAGTTATTGACCTACATTTTTTGTAGTAGAAGACACTTAGGTCTATCAACCTGTGAAAGATTACCACTACATTCTAACTAATACATGGTCATGTGGACTTCACCATTTCTAGGATTGGAGACCTCTCTATTGGTATAAACAGTCCATTCTCCTGCGGGACAGCTTTAGCTATATTTCTCAATTTCATGGAAACTTGTTTCCTCCTATTCTCCATGAAGAAGAATAACAGTAAACATGGTACCCTTGACAATGGTGGATTGGGAGGTGAGTATAAATGTGGCATAGAGAGCCTGTTAAAATTGGATAGATGTTGCTCATAAATTGTCTTGGTTTATGAGCATTAAATAATTTTGGGCTTTTGTTTTTGTTTTTTTTCATTTTCAGAAATATTTAGAAATCTATGTCCCATAATTATCTTCAGTTTGATGTAGCTCATTTCTTAAACAGCATACTGGAACATGTCCTGGGTTCCATCCAATTTTTGACAGTTTCTTATTTTTCACCACTACCCCTGATTTTTGAAGAAGAGAGCTATAATGCAGAGATGTTTTTTGTAGAGTTGTAGATCAAGTGATTTGAAGTTTGAAAGCCTTACTTGAGTAATCAAAGTTAATTTCATTTTGAGAGGAAAGGATTTCAATCAAGTTTATACATACCCCTTTTCTATAACAAACACCAAATCCTTAAGTTTTGTTTGTCTAAGGCTGTGTATAGGAAACAAGTGTGTATGTGTGTGTGTGTGTGTGTGTGTGTGTGAGAGAGAGAGAGAGAGAGAGAGGGATAAGAGGGAAACATAAAAGAGAATAAACACTTTAGTTATTCAGGAAAATTATAGACTTCAAATAATCACATTGACTTTCCTTTATATTGTTACTTTAGTCACTGAAAAGGTCTATTAATCCAAGGATGGCCTGGTAAATATAAGCTATGACTATTTTGTTAAGTTAATCTTAGCAAGGAGAACATAGATAATATGTCAAAAATATTCAATAATTACTAAAAACATATAAGGAAATTCATATGATCTCTTCTTTGGGAAAATGTGCAGACTATTTGGAGAAGCAAAAAGGAAAAAAAAGGTGAAATAACACAAAAAGTAATCATAGAATAAATTTATATTTTATTTCTTATACAATTTATTTTCAACATAGTTTTCTTTCTTTCATAAGTTTTTATAGTATTTAAGACTGCAACTTCAGTTACAGAGTTCAGATCCTTTTGATTATTCATTGTTCCCTGAAATGTCAGCCACATAATGGCCTACACACACCCTATCTCTTCAGCTGATCTCACTACACCCTTCCCTCCCAAATTCTACCTCTATGCTGGCTTGTGTTTATACAAGCTCCCTAGTATTCTCAGATATTTTTTCTGGAACATTTCCCCAATCATCTTGCCTTAACTAAAATCTGACTCTCTTCTGATGTGTCATCAAATCCCTGCTCCAGAGGATACTTCACATCCTCTCACACCCAAAGTATCTCATGGTGGAGAGTGGGAATGTCTTCATTTTCATCCTCTTAGTGTCTCTTCTAGGTCATAAATTTCTTCATTTTCTAAGATTATCAGCTGTTTTCAAGTTTATTCATAACCTATAACCTACTCTTCCCTATCTGATTGCTGAAACCTACATTTTTCATTTAAATTTTCATCTGTGCTTAGTTACTAACAACCTTATCTCCAAAGTCCTTTTCATCCTCTCTATCTCAGCCACACAATCCCAGGGACATTTTTGTTGTTAACAAACACTTCAAATTACCAACACAATGAATTCAAATATTCTATAGCTTTCTATATTTCCAGCGTATCTAATTTACTTTGGCATTGAAAGCAAACTTTGGCGTCTGCAACCTAGAAAGCATTTGTCAAATATCCCATACAACAAACTCCCTTAGAACAATTCAGTTCATGTGGTTAATTCTGGTTAAAGTATTGACAGTAAAGAGAGGATGTGCATCTTCTACTCCTTACCTATTCTACTTAAATGACTTTGGAAGACACGTATTGAGATAATAGCACCACTAAATGGAGAGACTCTAAACCAACCAGTTGCCAGATGGAATAAAGTCCTCACTAGTACATTTCAAACCTTTCTTGCCAGAGAAACTACATTTTGTTGTGTTGTCAATGAGAATCTGAGGATTTGTTTGTTGTAGCAACCAGTGTTAATTATCCCAACTAATACAATCTGCTGTCATTTATAATCAATTGACCCCTTAACATTTTATGTAGTATTTAACAAAATTTTCTGCCTCTACTTCCCTTTTCATCCAGCTGGTATTTTATGACCCATACTTATATTTAGCATTTTATTAATTCACACATCTCTACTTGTTTTTTTTCTACTTCTGTCAAAACCTTTACCTGAGATGCAATAAACCAACTGCATTCTCTGTTCTTCACTAAACCCCCTGAATGTTATTGTCTCTATAATGTCACAATTACCTCCTTGAAAGAGTACTTGGCAGTGCAAGGTGGTTGATTATATTTCTCTAGTATGTTCAACATCTGCTGTATCAGCTCTCTCACCTTCCATTCACTCTTCAGTGCATGATTCCTGTGCAGACCATTATGTGAAAGCTGCTCTTAAAACATGAAAATGAACACTATATTCATGCCTCCAAAAGAGCATTTTCTGTTCTCATCTTTTTGGAACTCACAGCAGCATATAATAGAGTTGAGCATTTCCTCCTCTTGAAACACGTTTCCATGTACCCAGATTATCAATCTCTCTTTATTTTCCCTACTAACTCCTATTATGCTATCCAAATGCCTAAGTTCTTCCTGGTTCCATCTTTTTGCTTTGTAGTCTCTCTTTCTAGATGACTTCATTCATTTCCATGTCTGTGACTATCATCTACAATGTCTTAACTACCAAATTTTATTTCTTATTTTGACCTTTCTTCTGAGCATACTCAATGACTGCTTGATAACTTTACTTACATGACTCAAAATTTTGCAAACTTAACATATCCAAAACAAAATTCTGGATGTTTTCCTCCCAACTTTTTCCTATAGTCCTATATATCTCTGTAAATTTTCTCCGACCAGAATGCTAGAAATCTATATCATTATTCATTCTACCTCAACCCAACATTCAATCTATAACCAAGTTTTTCCATTTTATATCCAAAATGTATTTCAAATTCATGTACTTCCATCCAAGTCTTCTCAGCTACCACCATCTTTATCTTGTACTATTACAGGAACTTCCTTTGTGTTGCCCCTGTTTTAATCCTTACATCCCTGTCCTCCCTACTTCCAATTACAATCCATTCTTCAATACTTCTAGAATTTTGTTATAATTTTAAATCATAAATGAATCATATCACACACCAGATTTAAATTGTCCAATTGCTTCCCATTACACTGAGAAGAAATTCCAAACACCTTTTGATGGACTACAAAGCCCTGTGTGACCTGACCCTTACCTAGCTTTCCATGTTCCCAATTTCTTTCTTTCAGTTTTTTAAAAATAAACTCTAGTTTTTAGAACAGTTTTACACTTATGTAAAAACTGAGAGAAGTATGAGAATTCCCATAAACCCCACAGCCAGTTTTCACTAATGTTAACATCTCATAATAATATGGTATATTTGTTTTAATTACTGACTTAATCTTGATATATTATTAATAACCAAAGTTCATACCTTGTTAATATTTCCTTAGTTTTTACTAAATGACCTTTTTTTCTGCTGCAGGATTCCATCTAGGATACTACATTAAAATTAGTCATCATGTAAATAAGTTCATTTGTACCCCCACTTTTTTTAGATTCCACATGTAAGTGATATCATCTGATATTTATCTTTCTGTATCTGACTTAATTCACTCAGTATGACAATCTCTAGGTCCATCCATGTTGCTGCAAATTGCATTATTTTGTTATCTTAAAAAAGGAAAAAGTGGAGATACATATATATATATATATATATATATGTATGTATAACCGCTTCATTTTTCTGTTCACTTGAAACCAACACAACATTTAAATCAACTATACTCCAGGAAATATTAAAAAAAAAAGAAAAAAAATTAGTCATCATGTTTTCTTAGGCTCCTCATAGCTGTGACAGTTTCTCAGATTTACTTACCTTATTTATGATGATAACCTTGAAGAGTCTGAGGAATACTGGTTGGGGATTTTGTAAATGGGCTTCTATTGGCATTTGTCTGATTTTCTTTTTTCATGATCACACTTGAGATTAGGGTTTTGGGGAGAAAGACCACAGAGAGAAAATGTTCTTCTGATCTCATTATATCAAGTATATCTACTTTCAACAAGACTCATCACTGTTGATGTTGACCTTGATAACCTGACTAAGGTAGTGTTTGTCAGGGCTCTCCACCATAAATTTACTCTTCTTTTTCACTTTTTTAATTCTCCTCTTTGGAAAGAAGTTACTCCGCACAACCCACACTTAAAGAGTGAGGAGTTGTGTTCCACTTCTTTCAGGGTAGAATATATACAAACATTATTTGGAATTCTTCTGACTGGGAGTTTTGTCTCCCCCCCCCCCCCCCCCCCCGCCAGTTATCAATTTACGTAATGTATTTAGGTATGTATGGCATGTATTTGTGTCAATACACACTCTGGATATTTAGTTTATACTTTGAGTTTTAATCCAGTGCTACTTTATTTTTTTTGGTCAAATTCCTCCAGCTTTGGCTATTAGTAGCTTTTTTGTTGTTGGCTCCTGTTTCCTTTTGACATATTCCCATTATTGAGGGGTTTTGCTTTTGATTTGTCTTTCTGCGCATTTCCTTACTTCTTTGCATTACAAGATGCTCCAAGTTGATCTTATTTATTCATTGCCCCTGTCCTAGAACCAGCAATTTCTCCAAGAACCTCTGGTTCCATTTATGCTATTAGAAATCAAAACCTGGTGCCTACTAGGCACCAGGTTACTACTAGGATATCATTACTTCTAGACTCTGTCGGCTGACAGAGCACGGAAATACCTGTGTATATGCTCACACTTATATCCATAAGTATTTCTGTAATAGCAATATGCATCTATATTAAGCTAAAAATGAGTTTGTACTGATATCTCCAATTCTAATCTATCACCACTTTGATTTTTACAACCTCCTCCTCTTGCTTATCTGTACACTTCCACTACAACAGTGAAAAACTTACCTATCACAATTGCCAACCATTTACTTAATTTTTCATTTCTGGTATACATGAATAAAAGCATCTGAATTGTTAATTCATATCCCCTTGAGACATAAGTTTATCAACTGGAGTACAGTGTTTGTGAAAAGTATCTTTTGCCTTTAGTTTTATAGATTCCACTTTCCAAAGTCACTTAGGTCAGCAGCTTTTTCCCCATTCAAGGAGGTTGTTTCACATGTTAATAATACAGTCAGATTATTTTTTCACATTCTTAATTACATGCTGTTTTTTCCACTGAACTCCTGAATATTTTTTAATTTGCATATACTAAGGTTCACTCTTTTTTTTATATAAAGTTAAATGGCTTTTGACAAATACATAATGTAATATAGTCACAATTATAGTATCATACAGTGTAGTTCACCACCCTAAACAATCCTCTGTGATTTAGTGAGCCAACCCTAAACCTCTGGAAACCAGTGATATTTTTTATTGTTTCTATAGTTTTGTCTTTTCCAGAATGTCATATAATTGGAATTATATTGTATATGTCCTTTCAGACTGGCTTCTGCAACTTAGCAATATACATTTAAGATTTAAACATTTTTTTTGTGGTTTGATAGCTCACTTTTTTTAATCAGTGCATCATATAGATGTACTACAGTTAGCTTACCCAGTCACCTATTGAAGAATATTTATTTTGACTTTAAAGTTTTTTTCTCACGTTAGTTACCATCTGGCCTGCTTCAGATATGTTACCTCTCATTTTTTGCCTGGAAGTCTCTTAATATTGTTCAGGTCTCAGCTTACATATCATTTCCTTATAGAAGCTTTTCTTCTTCCTTACAGTATACACCATTTAATTCTTTATCATACTTTCTTTTTTGGAATCTTAGCAGTTCCTACCACTATTTGCATGACATATTAAAGTATTTCTCCCCTATATGCCTGTAACCTCATTCTGATTGATTCAACTCTGCATCTCAGGCACCTACTAATGGTTTAGCACATAGTAGGTTCAAAATATATGTTTGTTGAACAAATTTGTTAGTAAACCATCTCAGTAAATTTGTGTAATAACTGTGACATAGATACTCACATTTTATGTTGAGAAACTGAGACTAGGCAAAGTTAACAGATTTGCTCAAATTTATATAGATAATAACACAGGTGTGATTTAAAGTAAGATATCCTAATTTGAAAGTGGGTTGTTCCTTCCACTTAAAGGTGCTGCAAGTAAAGTTGCTACACAGGTGAAGATAGGTATCATCCTGTCAGAAGAGAGCTATCTAAGAAAACTACTGCCTTGAGGACATGGAGGTGAAAATGATCTAATCAAAATCTTAAAGAACTTAATAAACTCTTCTAAGGGTTACATTACATTTAATTACTAATGAACTTTGGTTAAGAGGATAGGATTAATTTGAGTGTAAAATGTATTGTCATGTTTAAAGCTACTTTTCACATTATCTTTGCCTGGAGAATAATCATGTCGTTACCCCTGTATATTTTTATACTGGCAACTACAGTAAAAATTCATGAGCTTCTACCCACTGGAGTCTGAGGGTAGAGTCTCAACGCCTTTCAAGTTTGGTTTTTTTTTTTTTTTGTCCTATAGATAAAACTGAGTCTTTTGTCATTGAAGTTGAGGCTGGGCCCTAAGATCTATTTTCTTAGCTTTTCTTTTCTGCATGGAATAATTTGAAAGTCTTTGCTATAGGCCTTTAAATCTATTTTAAACATGGAAAAAACATACACATCAAAATACGTCCTAAGTCTACAAAAATGTACTACCTCCATCAGCCGCATAGTAATTCTAATCTTTCAACAATTTGCATTTTATAGAACCATCCAAAATCACTGAAAATGAGGGATTGTGCAATTAAAAGATTACCCATGAATCGATTCAGTTGCTAAATTAATTTTCAGTCATGTTCAGAATGGTTAAGCTCCAAAGGCCTACATGAGCTATTTTTCCTACTAGAATTAAGAAGATTAAGAAGAGCAATAAAGACCATTAGTTCACTGAGTGCATTTATCTCAATTGTAGAGCAATCTTTGGAAATAAGGTTCTATTTAAATTTTTGTGTGTGTTTTCTGTCATCCTTATAGTTAGCATTTTTTTTTTTTTTTTTGCGGTACGTGGGCCTCTCACTGTTGTGGCCTCTCCCGTTGCGGAGCACAGGCTCCGGACGCGCAGGCCCAGCGGCCATGGCTCACGGGCCTAGTCGCCCCGCGGCATGTGGGATCCACACGGACCAGGGCACGAACCCATGTCCCCTGCATCGGCAGGCGGACTCTCAACTATTGCGCCCCCAGGGAAGCCCTATAGTTAGCATTTTTAAAAACCACATACTTGAAAAGTGATTCCATTGAAGAATACAGTGCACCTCATATTTATATTTATTTATTTTTTAACCCATGGATTTCTATATCAAGAAATTACCTGGAATAAAAAAAAGACATAATTACCCTTCTCCTACTCTGACATCCCCTTCTCCCTCCTCACCATACTTATCCTCATTGGAATAAATGGGAATAATTCTGTATGTGACACATGAATGAGGGGAAAAGATATATAAGCAAAATGACATAACTTTATATTTCATAATCACCTGAACTTTGTTCCGCTGTGCTTACTGGTTTACACTCTTGAATAAAGTCATCTTTTTTACCACAAAAAATCAATAAAAAATAGGCTACTTAGATTTAAATGTGCAATCTCTAGCCTAACTTAGAGACCACCTGTAGATGACTCAGTTAATATGTATAAGAATGTTATTTTGTTATGAAAATAGTACATGCTCATTTAAGGAAAAGGATTAAATGAATTAAGCAAACAGCCTAATTATATATAAGCATGTACTCACACTGTCTGCATATAATACTATCAATATTTTGATAGATATCCAATGTGACATGTTTGTATGATTATATTCTGTAAAATTTAAATGATTGCCTCACGAATGGGATGATATACATATTTTCCATATAGATGACCAACATTATGTCTAAAATTTTATCTATCCAAATGCTAACCCATGTTTTATTTAATATCTACAAGTAAGTACTTAGATTTTGCCTCATTTTTCACAACTTCGCAAAACACATGTATTATTCTCCATTATATTTTCTTCAGGACAATTTACTATGAGTGGAATTTTTGAATCAACACTTGTGCATATTTTTTTACATCCAATATTTCTCTTAAATATTCTGGAAGGAAGTATTTTACTACCTGCAGTGCACGAGATTCCCCATCAATTATAATTTAAAAAATCTTGACCAATCTAAAAAGCAAAGCATTTTTACATCCCTTATTTTTGAGTACTATTTCTGGAGATGTTTAATTTTTTAATATTAATTGAACATTTTTATTTCTTCTACACACAGACAAAGTCTGAAGAGTCAGACATACTGAAAGGAAGACATGACTTACATATTATCTACAATTTGTCACAAATCATCTCCCTATATTAAGAAGAAAGCTAGTACAAGCACATTACTAAGTATGCAGTGAACCTGTTCCAAGGCATAAAAAAAATCACATCTCAGACCCGACTGCCTTTATGGATGCTGCCTACAACATGCATTTGAGCTATTTTTTTTTTCAATTTATTTATTTTTATTTATTTATTTATTTTTTGGCCGTGTTGGATCTTCGTTGCTGCATGTGGGTTTTCTCTAGTTGAGGCGAGCAGGAGCTATGCTTTGTTGCAGCACGTGGGCTTCTCATTGTGGTGTCTTCTCTTGTTGCAGAGCATAAGCTCTAGGCACATGGGCTTCAGTAGTTGTGGCACACAGGCTCAGTAGTTGTGGCACACAGGCTCTAGAGCACAGGCTCAGTAGTTGTGGCACATGGGCTTTGCTGCTCCGTGGCTTGTGGGATCTTCTCAGACCAGGGCTTGAACCCATGTCCCCTGCATTGGCAGGCGGATTCTTAACCACTGTGTCACAAGGGACACAGTGCATTTGTCACTGTGCATTTGAGCTATTTTGAACTGACTTACTACCAAATATCTCTTTCATTGCTCAGCCACTGTGCAGATAGTTTCATGATTTCTTTTAACTATATTATAAATAATATATTAGATAAGAAAGTTCTCAAAATAATGGAAGCAGGGACCTTTATTATGCTGCTTAGACTATAACACCAATAATGCTGGCCAGAGAGAAGTCCATTTTTATGGTAGATCTTTAATCAGGAATTGTGCTTTCTGAGAAAAGAAACATATTTAACATTACTATTTGATTGATGAGTAATTTTTGAGTTCATGCAGGAGAGGAGCATGTAATTTACTTTCCAGCTATACTTCTTCCCAGTAATACAGCTGAATAATTAAGTCCTACACAAAATACCCAACTTATATTGTGTTTCTTCATTGTGTAGGTTAACACTGCCCAAATATTTACAATCAATGATAAGTCTTTCATATCACAGTGATGTTTTTAGACGTACAAATTCATAACAGTAAAGAGAATGGTCTTGCATTCAATAAATATTCTTTCAGACGTTCCTCAACTAAATGTAACTGGTCACAGTCTGATGAGTTTCAGGTCATTGACAATGTCAAAAATTTAAGAGTCACTAGTAATACTACTTAAATGTCTTTAGTATGATTGATTTGCTACAATATTGTAGATTCAGACCTTTTTGCATTTCCTAAAATGCCACCATTTTAAGGCATATTTTCTTAATTTGAGTAGAGAATATCACACACACACTACTGTTGTGTCATGTAGGAGAGGCTAGATTATACTACAGTAATAAAAATCCCCAAGTAACCAATGGTGGATGTTTCTAACTAGTGCTACATGCCCAGCATCTGTTGGTCAGGATCTTGGACTGACAAAAGTTCTGTCTCAAAATGTGTTTCTACTATCATTCTCACAAAAGAAAGGGATTTGGCCAATGGATACTGGCACTGAAAGCTCCTACCAGAAAGTGGCTGTGATGGTTAATTTTATGTGTCAAAGTAGTTAGACTATGGTGCCCAGTTGTTCAATCAACAATGAAGTTTTCTAAAGGAGGATTCTGCCTCCAGATTATAACACAGAAATCCTGCCTGAGTTTCTAGACTGCTGCCACACAGAATATGGACTCAAAATTGAAATATCAACTCTTGATTAAATTTCTAGCCTCTCCATGTGCTGGCTTGCCATACAAAACTGAGACTTCCCAGCCCCCACAACTGCATAATTCCCTGTTTAACTTTTTGAGGAAGCATCAAAATATTTCCCACAATGACTATACCATTTTACATTTCCAATGGCAATGTATAAGGTTTCCAATTTTTCTACATGTTCACCAACACACTTGCCATTTTCTTTTCTTTTAAAATTATAGCCCTTCTAATGGGGATAAAGTAGTAGAAGTTTATTTTAAAATCAAACCAATTTGATACTTTTGTTATTTATTTCTTGTCCATTTTTATGTTTTCTGTTTTAAACACTTGGGTCACATAGTTATTTATAGCTATGTTTAATAATTGTATGTCCATGTTTGTTTGCTTTGATTTGGCTTAGAGTTTCATATGGTGAATTTTCTTCTTTTTGAACTCATATTTTCTAGGGCTTTTGTGAGAATTATGAAAGGTCTGGGTTGAGCATTTATCCCTTCACAAAGGATTTCCTGGAGAATGACCAAGATGGCGGAGGAGGAAAACTCTGACTCCAACTCCTCTCACAGGCACACCAAAAATTAAAACTGTTTACAGACCAACTGTTGATGAGAAATACTGGAATCCAGCAAAAAAGATCTACAACCAAAGATATAAAAAAGGAACAACACGAGATAGGAGCATGGACTTGCAGTAGAATCGAGACAAATGCCCCTTGCTGGGTGACCCACAAACACTAAGATAATTATAATTGCAGAGGTTGTCCCCAAGGAGTAATGGGTCTGAGCCCCACATTGGGCTCCCCAGCCCTGGGTTTCTGCACTGGGAAGATGAACCCTCAGAAAGTTTGGCTTTGAAGGCCATCAGGGCTTGCTTTCAGGAGACCCAGATGCTGTGGGAAATAAAGACTCCAATTTAAAGGACACACACAAAATCTCAGCTGCTTTGGGACCCAGAGAAGAAGCAGTAATTTGAAATAAGTCTGGGTCAGACCCACCTGCTGATTTTGGAGAGTCTCCCAAAGAGGCAAGAGGCAACTGGAGCTCACCCTGGAGGCATAGACACTGGTGGCAACAATTTTCAGGAGCTCACTCTACAACATGGATACTGGTATAGGCGAGTGATATCTTTTAATTCTCCCTGTACTTATTAGCACTGAATATTGCCCCACCTACCAGTAAGCAGGACACTTTAAGACTCCCTAATCCCACAGCCCCTCTGGGACATGGCTTTATGCACCAAAAGACCCAGGACCATACCCCACCCTCCAGTGAGCAGGCACTAACACCAGGACCACCAGGGTCCTGCAGCCAGAGGCCCCAGGAACCATCTCTGCCCACCAGTGAGGCAGCTCTAGCCTTGGAATCAGCCTCACCCACCAGTGGGTAAGCACCTACCCCAGGACCTAACTAGGCCCCAGCCCTGACCACCAGTGGGATGACACACCAACCATGGGACCTCTAGGGCCCTGCAGCCGGAGATCATGAGACCCCACTCTGCCTACCAGTGAGTTGGCACCAGCCCCAAGACCCAATGGGCCCAAGTCTTGCACACCAGCAGGCTGACAATAAACTCAGGGACCCCCCCCCCCAGGGCACTGCAAGCAGAGACACTAGGACCTGGCTCTGCCCACCAGAGAGATAGAACTGGTCCTGGGACCAACCTCACACATTAGTGGGCAGGCACCAGCCCCAGGACACCAAGAGCACTGGCAATGCCCACTGTGGGTGGACACCAGGCCCAGGCTACTGTAGCCCCTCAGCCTGCTGTGGCAAAACCCAGTCCTCCCACCAGCAGGCCAGCACCAGCCCTGGATCCCCTGGTCCCTGGCCTGGTCCACTAGCAGGCCAACACAAACTCTGAGACACATTGGGCCCCTCAGCCAACTTTCTTGGAATCCAGTTCCACCAAGAAGTGAGCACACAAAAGCTTCAGGACACCCTGGACACTGTAGCAAGCTGTGTCAGGAACTGGCCTCACCTATCAAGATTCAACTCTGCCCACCACTGGGCCCCAAGACACAGCTAGCCACAGACATAGCTTCATACATCTATGGATGGGCACCAGCCCCCAGATCCTGCCCCATCCACCATTGGGCTGAAACCAGCTTCAGGACCCCAGGGCCCTGCAGCTAGAGACCCTAGGATCCATCTCTGCCCACCAGTGAGCTAGCATTAGCCCCAGGACTCCCTGGGCCATGGCTCTACCCACTAGGAGGCTGACTCTAGATTCAGAAACTCTGGCCACACAACCACACATGCCAGAACCTGGCTCTGCCCACCATTGAGCTAGCACCATCCCCAAGACCCCTTGGGGTTCTGCAGCCAACCACCTCATGACCTGGCTCCACCAAATAGTGGCAGGGCCTGGCAACCAACTGGGCAGGGAGCCAGCCATGCCCACCAGACTGCCCACAGCCACCACAATAGAAGGACCCATGGAGTCCACATAGGGGGCACTCCTAGAGCATACAGCTCTAGCGACCATAGGGAGTGTGCTGCTGGGAAGCATAGGAAGTCTCCTAAGAGATGCCACTTCTTTAAGGTCAGGAAATGTAACCAGCCTACCAGCTACATAGAAATAAAGACAGCAAATAAGGTAAAATGAAGTGACAGAGGAACATATTCCAGACAAAGAAACAAGATAAAACCCCAGGAGAATTAAGTGAATTAGAGATAGGCAATCTATCCGATAAAGAGTTCAAGGTAATGATCATAAAGATGATCAAAGAATTTGAGAGAATAATGGATGAACAGAGTGAGAAGTTAGACATTTTCAATTAAGAGAAAATATAAAGAGAACCAAAGAGAGATCAAGAATGCAATAACTGAAACAAAAATACACTAGAAAGAATCAACAGTGGATGATACAGAGGAACAGGTCAGCTAGCTAGAAAAGTAATGGAACTCACTGATGCTGAACAAAAAAAAAGAAAAAAAAAGAATAAAAAGAAATGACAGTTTCAGAGACATCTAGAATAACAACAAACATACTATTATTTGTATTATAGTTGTGCAAGAAGGAGGAGAGAGAGAGAGAAAGGGGTAGAGAGCATATTTGATGACATAATAGCTGAAGACTTCCCTAATCTGGGAAAGGAAACAGACATCTAAGTCCAGGAATTACAGAGTCGCACACATGCTCAACCCAAAGAAGACCACACCAAGACACATTATAATTAAAATGGCAAAAATTAGAGGTAAAGAGAAAATATTAAAAGCAGCGAGGAGAAGCAACAATTTACATACAAGGGAACTCCCATAATACTATCAGCTGACTTTTCAGTAGCTTATTAATAGCTTTACTTCCAAGATGGAGAGAATAATACCACTTCCTTTCCCACTCAAGCAACTTTCCAGTCTCTATCCTTTTTTTAGTCAACTGCCAACTATAATTTTTTACCTCTTATTTTTGCATGAACAAGGTGGTATGGGGCCCCCAAAACACTGTTAATTTCATGAAGCCTGTCCTAAGAAGTTTTAACAGAGAGACAAAGTCACTACTATTTGTATTACTATTTGTCCATTACTATTGGTTCCGGTGGGTGTGGGGATTGGGAGATGGAGTGGAATTTATCTACAAAGTAAATTATCTTGCTTGTTAAGAGGCTCATGACTATTCCTCCCCTACCCAACTGCAACAATTTCCATAAAACTCCTACTTTATGGTTCACATTCCCAAATAATTTTGACATTTCTGCAAATCAAAGAACAATGTTAAAGAGATACAATCCAAGAGTGAACTTTAAAATTAACTTTGAGGGATGAATATATCATTCATTGGAGCAAAGCCTACAGAGCTCACAAAATCACAGTAGCTATGTGGCAGCCATATCTATGTGCATTGTCTGCTACAGCTATATGTAAAACAGTAGAAAGTAATATTTAACTAGCACTGATAATATTAAGGGAGAGCTTGTTTTGAGCCTTGCACTGTTTTAGGTGCTGGGCTTTTGTGGTAGAGAGGTTCTAAATTCAGATCTAAAATTTGCTAGCTGTGGACTTGGCACAGACTTCCAACTTCACTCATTTTCTGTTTATTTCTAAAATGGAGATCTATAAGTACTTGCATAACAGGACTGTTGTGTGGATTAAATACATGACTCACTTAACGTCTTTAGCAAAGAACTATGCAGAAAATGAACATTTGCTAATATGTTAATTACTTCCCACAGACTGGATTCATTATGAGGATTTTTTTTTTTTTGTATTCTAGTTTACGACTTAGAAAATACAGCAAATTAGCTGCTCCACTATTGTCAAAGGATATGTTAATGGATTTTCATTTTCATACCCTCTTTAAAGCAATTATGTTTAACTTCAATTTCTTTCATTATCCCAGTTCCTTATATAGTCTTTACTGGCTTTGGAGTCATAGAGCTTGATGCCAGGGTGATGAAATTTCCATTTTGAAATGGAAAAAGCCATGTAATTTTTAAGTGGTTTAAAAAATAAAGATCTCAATTTTGTCACACCAGACAAAACAGAATTACTTTTACTTACTACTATGTTTTTGATGATGCTGTGGTTCCAAAGACTCTCATTATATAGTTAGCTCATCCTCAAGCTCTCTTTCATATTACAAAGCAAATATGGATACATGTCTAGATAGATAGATTTTTACCTAGTTGTAGATATAGGTTTTTATTGATTGAGTTCTCAAAAAAAGCACATCCACATACAATCAGAACAGAGTAGGGAAGACTACCACTAACCTGTGGTCTTTAGGATCCCTGCCAAAGTGGGCTGTGTAAATAGGCAGATTAAGTGACTACCTTCATTGAGTGAACTAGAAGGTGCTGTTTAGACTAAAAATACCACTCCCACTCCATCTAGGACTTTTTAAGTCACTGTGTGAATGCAAAACTACTTTCTAGAGGAAGGTGTCACATACAAAGAAATGAAAATAATGTGACGGAGAAATTGTTCCCAGAACATTAAGGCCAAAATATTTTGACACCTTCAATTTTAATATTTTTTTGAGAAAGCAAGTCTTTAAGAACCAAGAGTGGTCTGAATTAAAGTCTGAGATGAAAGAGATATGATGGACAATGAAGGGAGAATGCCCTGGAAACCCCACTGCCTGGTTAAAATTACTGTCTCCTCATCATTTTAATATGAATGATGGAGAGGGTGTAGGATGGGGGTGGGCATGACCTAGCTGGAAATATATATTTACAAACAACCTTCTCTTCTATTTGAATGAATATACTCCAGTTTCTCTGTGGCATTTATTGACCTGTTGCAATGCTTTGTATGACAGCAACCAAGGACTCCGGCAGCTAAGTAAGGTATGGGGCACTTGAGAAGTTTATTTTTTATAAATATGAAGGCTAATTACATGGTGATGTGGATAGCTGAGTTAGAATTGATGGTGTTTATTTCATGTAATCCTCATCACCACTCAAGTGAAGCAAGGTTGGATGAAAGGAGTGGTTTTACAAAATTTATCTGATTTTGAGGGTACAACTGGTATCCTAAAAGCAGATCTCAAGCTATTATTAAGAAAGTTTTATAACTTAATGGAACAAGAGGCTACACGTAGGCAGTATAGTGTTCATAGATGGTGTTAAATACTTTTTTGTTAAATAAATGAATGAATAAATAAATGTCATTGCTCTTCAGTTCAATGGGCTATTGTGTAGTATGTTAGATCATGGTATAATTCTATTTGTTTTTATATATTTTAACAATTCGTATAAATCTGTAAAATAGGTGGCAATTATAACTTGATGAGGGAATGTGTCTTTTTTTCATCTTTAACTTCACAACATTCTGTACCTTCTTTGGATGCAGAGATCAGAGACGACATGTCTGTCCTGTTGTATAATTACTCTATGCCAGAGTTCCAGTACTAGTGCCAAGAAAGACCTTGACAATTACTGAAATCTGGAGAGGTTATATTACTCTTAGCATCTTATGTAACTGCGCTAAATTTAATTGTAGATTGAGAATTATCTGCCATTATTCTTGACCTATTTAATAGCAAAACAGTTTCCAGAAACCAAATCCCCAAGTCAAATGTTCTTTCTATGTTATGACCACTGTTTACCTAAATCTTACCACCCAGTCTTTGTTTCCAAGTAGGGAAGGGAAAAGAAAAGGAGAAGCTATGTTTCTAGTGTGTGTGTATGTGTTATTTGTGATGAATAAAACATTGTGCTAAATACTATCACATATCACCCTAATCCTCAGAATGTCCCTGCAAATTATGTTTGAACATCACAGATTTTTATATTTTCGGAAAGTAAAGTTAGACTGTACAATTACTTTTATCCAATGTCCCACATTTACTAAATAGAAAATAGAAAAGATCCTACTTTGGATAATTCTGTTACCAAAGTTCAGCTGCAAAAATATAGAAGTTCCTCTGGTCCTCTTACAGGGACATCCTAGTGTATTCTGATTAAATAGTGAAGATAAATGCTGGGGTTTATTAATCTTCTTTGCTGTTCTTATTAACCTTGTATGATTTTCTTGCACACACTAGTCAGGAAGAGAACAAAAACAGAGTCTGGGGAAACCAGCCAGTGTGTGGGTATGGTAGTGGTCAAGGGACAAACAGTTTTAATTTTGATGAAGACACAAGATAACATTTTATTTTCCACTGGGAAAACAAACAAGGCAAAACTCTGAGGTTACCTAAAGTTTCCTGCTTATTTTGCCTCTTCCTTCGTCCCTGCTGTTCCTGCCACTAGTTTTCCTTTCTAAGTTTTTCTTTGTTTGGCTTATCTTTTGCAATGGCTGTTGGCTAGATCTCACTTGGTACCCCCAAATGGACTCATTCGTATGCTGTTATTTTATTTATTTATTTATTTTTTCCAAGTGCCCAACTGCAGACAGGGCCCAGTGTCATCTAGATTATTGTATAAATATTTAATGATTATTCACTAGCAGTGATTCTCTTACCATGTCAAAGAGAAGGTATGATCCCAGCTGACGTAGATAATATGGGTCCAGTTCTCCGCCTCCATCCTCCCTGGATGCAGCACCTTGTATTCAAGTGCTGGTCTGTGACACTGGTTGTTGCTCTTCTGTCTTGGAGGTGGTAGTGAAACTGAATCCAGCCTCTACCCCAACATCAAATTAAATCTCAGAGACAGAGTTGTGGGTGAAGTAGAAAAGAATAACTATGGCTTTGCCAGGCAAAGGGGGCCACAGCAAGCTAGTGCCCTCAAAACTGTGTGTCCCAACATGGAGGGGGTAGTGAGAAGTTTTACAGTAATGATTCAAAGAGGGTGTGATCAGCTCCTGGACATTCTTCCTATTGGTTTGTGGTGAGGTAAGTGGAAGTCAGCATCATCAACCTTCTTGTTACAACAGGTCTGGGGTCTACGTGCTTCTGGGCAGCATACTGTTGTTAACTGTTAACTTCTCCTATCTAGAGGGGGCTTCAGTATCTACAAAACAGCTCAAAGATATTGTTGTGTGTGTCTGTTGATGTGGAACCAGGACCTTGCCCCAAAGCTGCCCTACTGTTTCTCTTGACTGTTCCTCCCTTGTCTGGCATCCCCCCCCTTCCCTATTTAGCAATTATTTGAACCTGCCCATTGGAACTCAGGGAAGGCCATGGAGGCTGAATGAAACCTATTTCCTAATCAAAGAAATTGGGGACACAGGAAGGGTTTTGTGCTCAGTAGCCCCATAGGGTCCTGCACAGTATCAGTAGGAACACAAATGATAGAAGATATGGCCTAGTGTTGAGTGCCAATAACACACACCTCCTTGCTTTTGTCCATTTCCTGACCCCTACTGAGAATGACTACCATGTCCACTACCTTCATACTCAATTCCACTTCCAGCAAACACAGTTCAGTTTTGTCTCTTCTTGGAATCCTACCTGACAAACCAACTAGGCTGCATGCTTGTATGTTAATCCTTTGCTATGTCAGTAACTTTAAGCAATGATACTCTCAAACTACTTGGGAAAGCTCAAAGCCTATTCTAGGAACAAGAGATGGAATAATATACTGGATAATTATTGGGTTAAAACCCGGGGTAGGCCAAACACAAAGGAAAGGAAATGATCAAAGGAGTAAAAAGATCTGAATTCAAATCCTACTCTTCTACTTCCCCACTGGGTGATGTGACTTAGGTCGTGATTTAGTTTGTGAGAGCTTCATTTTCCTCTTTGTAAATACAGAATTGCATGTATATAGGGCAATTGTGAAGACTGAGACACTCTACACAAAGTGCTGAGTACAAGCCCAGCACAGGTGAGCACTCCTTAAATCAAAGCCATTAGTATGACAATGGTTAAGAGTTGCAAGCATCACATTTCAGGTTGCAGTGTCTCTCTGAATATTTACTCTCCTTTGAATACCTCCCTTGAATGTTGGTTCTTCCTTGTTGTTGGCATGGTCTGAACAGGATTGAGGTTTTCTCTTAACTGGGGGTTACCAGGCTTAGGGGTGACTGAGCTCTTTATATATGAAAGGGAGAGACAGTTTTATTATTTTCCCCTTGGTGGGATTTTACTCAAGTTTTTCTTTCACAATCTCTTCTTTCACAGAAGAAATAAGACTAAAAAGATGTGAATGAGTACAGCGTACATGGAAAGAACTAGAAATTGCTCATGCTGGTTTACAGGCAAATCTCTTTCTAATGCTTTAGAAAGAGTTTATAATAACCATGGAGTTTGTATACAGCTTACTAAACTACACTGAGCTTGTACACAATTATCATTTTAAGCAAATGCACAGTAAAGTTATCAGAGGATTGCTTTGGGGATGGTCTTGGGATTGTATATGGTCATTGTGTGTATTTCAACAAAAATTTACAGTTTTGGACACTTGTCCAGATATAATTTCAACTGCCCATGATCAGCACATACAAAGAAACAGTTGTCACTGAGCAAAATAAATGATAGTGGCTTAAGAACTTTGCATGTTACTTGATTATTGGAAGTAAATATCTTCTAAATTTAAAATCAAAGCAGATATCCATCATTGTCATAATTATGAATTTCAGTTGTTTTTTTTTTTAAGTTTCTTTTAGCATGAAACATTTGGATTTGGTTTAAACTGAATATCCTTTAGAGACATTAACAGACATTATTTAAGAAGGTCTTGGGAAAGAAAAAAAAAAAAAATAGAAGAATTTAAGCTTAGCATATGGTCTGAGATCCAGGAGGGAGAAAATCATTATCAGGGCACATAGAAAATACCAATTAAATTAGGTTTTCCACCTGCCTAGTTTCAATCAGGATATTTCCAAATAAAAGGTTTGTGTCCAATGTCTTGATTGACTTTATTTCTGAACCATTTTTTTTTTTTTTTTTTTTTTTTTGCGGTACGCGGGCCTCTCACTGCTGTGGCCTCTCCCGTTGCGGAGCACAGGCTCCGGACGCGCAGGCTCAGCGGCCATGGCTCACAGGCCCACACGCTCCGCGGCATGTGGGATTTTCCCAGACCGGGGCACGAACCCGTGTCCCCTGCATCGGCAGGCGGACTCTCAACCAGTGCACCACCAGGGAAGCCCATCTTTAATTTTTTGTAATTTGAAACCTTAATTTTCAGTCATTCAGCTATTCTTTATTCCCACTGTTATGGATAATTTCAAAGAATCTTATAATTTCTCTTTAGGATTGTTATAACAGGATTCTAATAGGACATCCTGAGTATAGTTTTGTCCTCTTCCCATGTATCTACATTTCTTACAGAGCAATCTTTCCAAATTGCCTACATAATCATATTACCCTTCTGTTTAAATTATTTTATGAACCCAATTTTTCTTCATAAAAATTCTAACCCTTTTGAAATATTGTTAATATAAGGCCTCCATTAATCTTCTTTATGTTTGACCCTGTAACCCAGACATTATAGATCATCTGCAATTCATCACAGCCAGCATGCAATTTCTTTTGCTGCATCCTCTGAACCAAATGTGAATGTCAGTCTTCCTTTCTTCACAAGCCTCTTCTAATTCCTTAGGCCACTAATCTATATAAGGGCTATGATAGTGTGGGTTGAGCTCACTTTTATATTTCAGGCACTTACTATAGTGAGAACTACACAGTGAGTAGTCAGTAAATATTTTCTGAATAAATGACAAAATACCCAGTTTAAACATATATACCCTAAACTAAGTATTTTAGTAAAAAGTAACTAAATCTTTACTCATTGATTATAATTGATTATGATTTTGATTCAGTCTGCATACCACCCTTCTTGATCACAAGATCCTTGAAGATGGACTACATTTTTTTCTGTACCCCAATATCTTGCATGTGGTTTGTTCTTTGTCCAAATATTCTTGTTCTTTGTTTTATTCTTCCTGTTTTTAGTTCTATCAAAGTTCATGGGAGAAAAAAAAAAATTGAGGGAGTTCTTGCCATACTTTACGAAGTAGAATTGGTAGACAAGAAGAATTGAAGAAATGGTTCGGGAATGAAGTGCTAGAGCAGCTTGGGGCAGAAATTGAAGTCAGGACGTGAGTTGAAACAAGTCTGATCAGGAAGAAAAGGGTCGAGTGTAAGGCCAACTGGCCCGAGGCAGGGGAACACAATCAGATTCACAGTTTGCATCAGACCGAAATTCTCCGGACCACCCAGTTCCAGAAACTGCCCTGGAGACATTCCGGACCGCCCAGTTCCAGGAACTGACCTGGGGACTTTGAACCCAGCCCAGCCTTCCCGCCTTTCGAGGGGCGGGACCAGCCGTCCCCCAGGATACCCGAAAAGACCACCAAATAAGGAGTACCCTGCGCCCTCCCAGATTCACCACACCCCTTTCCCTTCTTCCCCTATAAAATCTTGCCCAACCCCCGCCCAGGTGCGACTTCTCTGGCCCCTTTCTCTCGGACCAGTGAACCTCGCCCAGGAGCGCTCCCTAATAAAGCTCACTTGAAGCTTTCCTCTGTTTCGAGGTGCCGTTTGTTAAGATCGGACCTTACATCAAGGAATGCACGGGCACAAACATAAGCTTATTTATCTGTGAAAAATAGCAGGCACTATTCCAGGTGCTAGGAAAAAGCAGTGATAAGTAAATAAAAATCTCGGCACTGTTTGAACTGACATTAACAAACCTCTGCTAATCCCTTAGGCCTCTAGGCTATACGAGGGCAATGATAATGTGGAGGGGGCAGGTGATGACAAAATAAATAACTGAAAAATCTAGAGTGCTAAAAAATGTAGATGGTGACGATTGACATTGAAAAAAAATGAAAAAGGAAAAAAATGAGAAATAAACCAAGGCAAGAGGGAAATTTATTGTCAGACCAAATTTTATAGAAGTAAAGTTGGTTTAGAATATTAATATCAAGTGTCCAATATAGTGATTCAATATTTTTATAGACTGTACTCCATTTAAATTTTTACAAAATAATGGCTATGTTTCTCTATGCTGTATAATATACCCTTGTTGCTTATTTGTTTTACACATTGTAGTTTGTATCTCTTAATCCCATACCCCTATCTTGCCCCTCCCCTCTTCCCTCTCCTCACTGGTAACCACTAGTTTGCTCTCTATATCTGTGAATCTGTTTCTGTTTTGTTATATATATTCCTTTGTTTTTATTTTTTTAGATTCCACACATAAGTGATAACAGAGTATTTGTCTTTCTCTGGCTGACTTACTTCATTAAACATAATATCCTCTAGATCCATCTATATTGTTGCAAATGACAGAATTTCATTATTTTCTATGGCTGAGTAATATTCTTCCATATCTTCTTTATCCATTCATTTGTTGATGGACACTTAGGCTACTTCCATAACTTGGCTATTGTAAATAAAGTTACAGAGAACATTGGAGTGCAGATCTCTTTTCAAATTAGTGGTTTTGTTTTCTTCAGATATATATCTAGGAATGGAACTGGTGAGCCATATGGCAACTCTACTTTTAGTTTTTTAAGGAACCGCCATACAGTTTTCAATAATGGCTGCACCAATTTACCTTCTCAACAATAGTGTAGAAGAGTTACCTTTTCTATGAATCCTCACCAATGTTTGTTATTTATGTTCTTTTTGATGATAGGCATTTTGGCAGATGTAAATTGATATCTCATTGTGGTTTTGATTGCATATCTCTAATGATTAGCGGTGAGGAACATCTTTTCTTGTGTGTGTGTGTGTGTGTGTGTGTGTGTGTGTGTGTGTGTGTGTGTGTGTCTTTAAGTGGTCAAGGAATCTCTGAGAATATGACAGTTGGCAAAAGAACTGAAGTAGATGCATATTATTCAGAGTAGTGCTAGTCTACGCTTAAGTAACAAATTAACTCTGAAACTTCAGTGAGATAACGCAACCAGAGATTATTTCTTGCTTTCATTCCGTGTTCAGTGAGAGTGGGTAAGGTGTTCTGCTCCACACAGTCTCTGAGGCACAAAGGCTGATGGCAGCTCCACCTTGTGTGGGCTGCATAGGAGCACACAGCCTTGGATGTCTCTGTGCTGCAGGAAGAGAGATGAGAGTGTCTTGCATCTGCTTTAAAATGCTTTAGCTCCAAGATCATACATACCTCTTCTGCTTACAGGCTACTGGGCAGAACCAGTCACATGGCTCAGTCTTACACAAAAAGGGGCTATCAAGGAAAACTTGGTATGTTCATTCTTTTAATGTTGTAATAAGTTGTCACAAACTTTGTGGCTTAGAGCAACACAAACGTATTTTATTTCAGTCTGGAGTTCAGAAATCCTTAAATGGGTGTTGGTAGCTGTGTTATTTTTGGAGGCTCTGGGGGACAATTCATTTCATTAACTTTTACAGTGTCTAGTGGCTCTCCTCGTTCCTTTGTTTATGGCTCTGTATTGAATTGTATTATCTCCCTTTGCTTTCATAATCACATTGCCTTTTCTCCAACTTTGACCCTCTTGCCTCTCTCTTGATTATATTGGGCCCTCCTGGGTAACCCAGAATAGTTTCTGCATTGCAAATCTTTAACTTAATCACCCTGAAAAGTCTCCTTTGTCATGTTAGATAACAAACAGATTCTGGGAATTAAAATGTGGTTACCTTGGGGGGGGCATTATTCTATTTTCCACACTTTATATGGTAAGGTAAAATAATTTCTATAACTGTGACTAAGCCACGTGGAGATTTGGATCAAAAACATTATAGATAAAAAGAACAACAGTGATTCTCTTTGGAATATATCCAGGGCTCAGCAAGGAGGCCTGTGTGGATGGGATGAGCAAAGAGAAGAGTGATGGGAGACAAGGTCAGAAAGATAAAGGAAGAGTGTTGGGAGGAGATTATGAAGGACCTTCCTTGCAGGCCACACAGAGGATTTGGGACTTTATCTTAAGTTAGTTGGGAAGCCCATTTGAAGGTACTGACCAGATGAGTAACATAATTTGAAACTAGACTGTAGCGTTGAAATAAAAAGCCAGAAGGAGCAAACCAAAGTGAGCCAAAGACAGAAGAATACTGGAAATGATAAGAGGAGCAGAGCATAGTTAACCAGGTCCCAGATCTAACTCAACTAACCCTGTTGAATATGTTGGCTAATTTTTATTATAATTCAAGTTTCTTTCTTAGGAACCCAGAAGATTCTAATAGCAAAGTAATTATGTATGTAAGTATTGATATGGTTTGCCTACCAAGCTATGCATTACAATATTGGGTCATGATTCTTCCCCATTTTTTTTTGTTGTAATAATTATGTATGCATAGTGATTTAGAATAGAATATTTATTATTCTATGTATATATTTAGTGTAGAATGTAGGTGAAAAGGTTAAAACAACACTGTCATAAGGAGGACTTTGTGAGTGTGTATGCTATTTTTATTTACTAGAATCTAATTTAACAGAGACTACAACCAGAATTTTCTCTCCTTTAACTTGATAATAAACCAACAGAGAAAGTTAAGTTAGAGGGATGTAAATAACTTCACCAACAAACGCCAGCTTCTAGGGATGATAATATTATTGAGCACATAATAGTTGTGAATTACCGTGCTAAGCAAGAAATGTATGAAGGGTAGTCTGATCATCAAATTTCACAGATGAGGAAACTACCCTCAGAGAGGTTAAGAAATATTCTCAATCTTTATTTCAATCACAGCAAGTAAGTTGTACAGCCAGGGTTAAAAACAGTCTGACTCTACAAAGAGAACAGACTTGTGGTTGCCAAGGGGAAGATGGGATTAGAGAGGGATGGATTGGGAGTTTGGGATTAGCAGATGTAAACTATTACATATAGAATGGATAAACAACAAGGACCTACTGTATAGCACAGGGAACTATTCACTATCCTGTGATAAACAATAATGGAAAAGAATATGAAAAATAATGCATATATATATATATATATATATAACTGAATCACTTTGCTGTACAGTAGAAATTAACACAACATTGTAAATTAACTATATTTCAATAAAATGAATTGGAAATAAAAACAACAGTCTGACTTTAAAGCCCATCTTCTGACCAGTGCACTGCATGCTTCCATTAGCTAAAATCTGTTTCCATTCCAACTAAATGTGCCCAACTATTTTTGATAACAATTAATTTACTAATTAACCAATTAGAAAATTAATTTCTAATTAATCAGATTAACTAATTATTAATTCTGCAATTATCAAATATGATGCTCATTTGATAATCCTAAGTTTGTGAGAAAGGATTCGATTAATATAGACCATTACATTCGTTGATATAAATACTAAGATTGTAAAGTAAGTCATATACTTTATGAAGCTGTCTGGTAAACTGTAATGGAAAGATAAAGTACTTTTGAATAAAAATTTATTGAAACTTTTAGTCTGTAATTTTGTCTAAATCTTTTTTGAAGATATTTTTCTTCTTAGGCTCTTCAACCTCTTAGGGATAGCAGGCACCCTAATTTTGCTTTTCACTGTTTAAAATATTCAAGTCATTTGAACTAATTTAAAAATAATTCTAGTATCTTGGGATTTTTTGTGGTCAAATTTATACTATAGCTGCTTTTTTCTCTTTCTTGATTTTATCCAATTAATCATATCCCCTGGACTTCTCATTTTCAGAATTTGGATGCATTTGTTTCTTTGATCAAGAACAAGCATTTAATGTATATATACATTACATCTCTCTATATATAATGTATATAAATGGAGATATATATATATGTACACAATATAAATAAGATGGATCATTTTATATATATATAAAATATATATAAATGATATGGAACATTTCAATCCCATATAGTAGTTACCAAATCCTGTTTAAAATGCTTAGAACCCACATATAGACACACATGCATATAGACAAACAACCATTAACATTACTATTAAATATGTGAGTGAAATGTATTAAATATGTGAGAGAAATATACCTTTTAATATGATGGATGTTGTACCTGAGAAGTGGCCCTAGCTGAGGAAAAGTGACCCTTACTGAGAAAATAATTCAATAAGAAACAAAGAAAAAGGATGTAAGAATTATCCAAGGAGATAAAAACCCTTTAGTTTTCTTTGTGTGTGTGCGTGTGTGTGTGTTACTTTATACCATTTTATTCAGGGTATAAAAATAAGATTTAGGAAATATAACATTCATTTTTGACTTCTAAAAAAATTGAGGAGTCTAATGAGAAAATGGAAGAATGTATTTTTTAAATCAGAAAAATGTTTAGGTAATTTTTATAAAAGTATGTTTAAAAATGTAATTTCTTTTAGGTTACATTTACAGCATCTGGCTTTTATTATACAGAACTTTGTTCCCCATCACCATTTCCAGAGGAACACATTCTAAACTACTTCTTATTTTCATTTTTGCTCTTCAGGAGTGATATCTTTAATCTCAACTGTTTCGGCTTCTAAACCTCTTCTGATACTAGGAACAATTAAATTATAGGCATAGCCCTGTTCTGAATTCTTTCCTATCATTCACAGAATTTAAAGAAACAATTGTATTCCATGCTGATGTCAGCAGTCAGTTGCTTATTGAGTCTTTCTTGTTCTGAAAATGTTTTAGAAATTTTCTGAACAAAGAAAGACTACATCAGGGACATGGGGCCATATGTCTTTCATCTTATGACTACCCTGTCTTCCTTTCATAGGCTGCATAATAGCAAACAGATACAGAACAACTGACTGTAGAGCAATAAAAAGAATAGGGAATTACAAAATGAAACAACTTTTCCTGAAGCTAGGTACAATGATCTGAATGTTTGTATCCCCCCAAAATCCATACGTTAAGATCCTGACCTCCAAAAGTGATGGTATCAGTAGGGGGGAATTTGAGTTCATTAAGTCTAGAGGACAGAGCCCTCATGGATGGGATTCATGCTTTTAAAAAAGAGACCTCATAGAGCTCCCTAGCCCCTTCTACCATGTGAGGATACAAGGGGAAGTCTGTGATCCAGAAGAAGATCCTTACCTGACTCAGGACCCTAATCTCAGATTTCCAATCTCCAGAACTGTGAGCAGTACATTTCTACTATTTATAAATTGGCCTGTCTGGTATTTTGTTATAGCCATCCAAATGAACAAAACTCTAGGAGAAATGTGGTTTCTTTTGGGTTTAAGTTAATGTATTTCTCTTACTTGAAGAGCAGGAGCCTGAGTAGTTATGTTTCCTTTTAGCAATATAACCTTAAGTAGAATAAGAGAATTGTCCATGTGTGAAAGAAATTAGAGATGGCAAATAGATATACCCAAACTACCTCTCAGTGTTTTACATATGGGAACTATGAATGGACACTGGAATGAAACAAAATTTGGCAGGTTCAGAGTGAGCAATCAAGTGACCCTAGTTTGGGACTGAGAGACAGACAGGAGTAAGTTGAGAAATGAAAATAAATTTCATGCATTGAATTAACTGTGCAAAGCCCATGTCTGAAGATTAATAAATTTCATGATGAAAAGTACAAGAAAATTTCTATGTCTAAACTAAATCCTTAGTTTGCAAATATATTAGAGAAAAGTAAAAATAATCAGGATAAGAAAATGACAGAAAATTGCTGGAGTATTCATAACTTGTAAGAAAAACAATCTGCAGCAGAGTAAACATAAAGGACTTACCAAAAGTATAGCTATATACCTCTAGTCTCTATGGAAAGTTGAATGATTTGGTAGATCCTAAAATGTTATACAGTAAATTATCTATTAGAGTTTGTGCTCTGGGGGATAAATAGTGTATTTAATATTGAATTTTAAATCTGTATATTAGTCAGGATTCTCTGGTAAGAAGAACTAATAAGAGGGGTGTGTGTGTGTGTGTGTGTGTGTGTGTGTGTGTGTGTGTATGCATAAAGAGATTTATTACAAGGAACTGGCTCACATGATTATGGAGTCTGACAAATCCCAAGATCTATAGGGTAAATAGGTAAACTAGAGACCGAGAAGAGCTGATGGTATAGTTCTAATCTGAGTCCAAAGGCTTGAGAACCAGGAGAGCCTATATTTCAATTTGAGTACACAGGTAAGAAAAATTTTATCTTACTTGAGGGTGGGGCAGCATTTTTGTTCTATTGAGGCTTTCAACTGATTCGATGAGGCCCACTCACTTCGAGGAGGACAATCTACTTAACTCTTTCTATCAGTTTAAATGTATATCTCATCCAGAAACACCCTCACACAACCAGAATGATGACTGACCAAATATTTAAGCATGCCATGGTTCAGTCAAGTGGACACATAAAAGTAACCAGCATAATCTATTTCAGAAACAGATATATGAATTAACAAATTCATAACTTTATTTAAGATAAGAAACTTTCCAATTTGCTTTTGCTGTTTATTCAGTTTATTATCCATTATTTTTTGCTTCATAATTGTTAATATATATTAGAGAAAAGCAACTTCAAATTCTACCAAAAATGTCAAATAGCCTGTTAATTATTAAACGTAACTATTACTTCAGATTCCTTTATTTTTAAGTTTTCTAGGTGATAGGATTTTAATTTATTTTTCTACCTAAAGAAATTCATTGACTTGAACTTGTGTGGAATTTAATGCCCATGCCAACATAAAGCTGCAACTTTAAACACCTTTCACACATGATCCAGCTGCTTGTGGAATGACATTGATGATATGTTTTTAGTTTTTGTTTTTTTCAAATTAAAGTTTACTCGAGCTGCCTACAAGTTGTGCTGACTATAAGGAAAAATTACAAACACTGAACCCAAGGGATATAAAAATTAAGTACCTGTTTGATTGAAGAAAATGCTGATAATGAGCTCTCTTAGCACTGAGCTATGTGAACCATTCATTTGGCACTTGGTATATAAAAGCCTAAGCAATGCTTTTATTGTCGTGTATATTTTCACCTGCATGAACTGCCTAGACAAGTAGACTATGGTCTCAAAGGTAAAGAATATATTCCATTTTTTAAATGTCCATATTTGTCAAAATGGCCTACATTTATTGGAAGATAAGTAAATATAAATATATGAAGAGATAAATAGACTATTTATAACTTACTTAGAAGATAAATATGTATAGATAGATAATAGAGAGAAAGATAGAGATAGTTAAAATTTTTTTGCCTCATAAAATAATTTATTTGCCAATATAGTGAAACACATTCTAGAAAATCCTTTTACATTAAACATCAAGATATGCTGAAAGAGCTACACCAAAGCAGTTATAAGAAAATCTACAAGGACCAGAAAAGAGGAGGAAAATAGTATCAGAACAGAAGTGAGATCTGAGGTGGGATGGGCAGTGGGGGCAATGCTTTTGCACGTTGACTTCAAGGCTTTTAATAATGCCAGCATTCAGAGAAGGTAGGCCTTGGAAAGTAGGAAATAAGACTTCTGCATTCAGCAAGAATCCATGAAGAATGTGCAGCCTCAATAAAAATGGAAGGAGACAATAAGAAAATTAATCTGTATCAGAATGGAGAAAATAAAATGAGCATCTCATAAAACTCTGTATTTTAAAGCTTCTGTGTTATAGGCTTTGGACTCAATTCCATATTATTTGTGTAGAAAGAAAATTCCAATATAAAAACTTCAGTTCTGTCCTGGGGAACTACAAAATACTGCTTTTATTTCAGTAAATATATTGAACAATATTTTTATTATGATCTATATCTCTTAAAATCAATACCTGAGGTCCTTGTATTCTAATTTTATTTTATTCTTTTTAAAATAGCTAAACTTGAAATATAAGACATAGGCAGGTTGAACCATAGAAGAAAGAATACCGCATGTTTATTAACTAAAAAATGGTTGGTGTTGATTTATTCATAATAGACTAATAGACATTTTGACAATATAGATCTATTAAGGATGAAATTGATGAATGCATAATGATAAAGAATCAATTCATCAAGAAAACTTAATCCTTCTAAACTGTTATATAACCAGTTGTATAGATTCAAAATATATAAAGCAAAAATATATGTAATTGTAAGGACAAATCTCAAGAAAAAAATCACCAAAACCCTCATCACAGTAGAAATGAATTTTTTGCAAAAAGAAAATAAGCATGTTAGAATAGATAAACTAAAGATAATAAGGATATATAGAAGTTTGAAAAACAAAATAATGAACTTGTTGTAACAGTCATTTTAGAACACAATACTCCCAAACTAGAGTTACTTTTTTAAGTTATGCATAAAATGTTTTGTTTTTTTTTTAAATGGGATGTGGTACTCCAGCTCAATAAACTTCAAGGACAAGTATAATTCAATTAAATTATCAGAAAGCAAAGATAATTTAGAAACTCTTTTATTTGAGAATTAAATTAGGCCCTTCTAAATAAGTTTGGGTTAAATAATAAATATTGTAACAGATATTTAATTAAAAAAGAAAAAAATGAAAATATTATATAACAAAACATGGAATACAGCTAAATTGGTACTTTGATACAATTTTATCTTAAGTGCTTACTGATATAATCATCAAATTTAAAACAGAAAAAAACAATAAAAATGCAAAAATATTAGAAAAAATAAGGGTAGTGGTAGATATTAATTTTAAACAGCATTTATAAAATAAAGAGAAAATACAGCTACAAGCATTTATTTTAAAATGACTAAATAGAAAAGCTTCTGACAGTTTGATCAGATAAAAAAGAGAAAGCCCTAATGATCACTATTACAAAGATTATATACAGTTAGAAAAGATAACAGTTAGAAAAGAAAGAGTATGAAGAATATATAACTTAAAGAAAAACTCTTTTGAGTACATAGATGAGATGAACATTAAAACAAAAAAAACAAACAAGCAAACAAAAAACTGAAGAGTGCTTGGTAACTAAGGTGGGAGGGTTTTCCAGAATGTCCATTTTCACCATATAGGCATCTAAAGAAGGTGAATCTGTGTAGCGAAAACAAAAAGCAAAACAAGAGTGTCCAGATCGGTCTACCAATAATGTGTCACAAATTTCTAGGAAGAGATAATTCCTATATTATGCAAACTATTTTATTGAGTGAAAATTCTTCCCAACTGGTTTTCTGAGTCTAGTACAATGCTATAACAAAATCAAAGAAAGGCCTGAGAAGCAGTAAAACCTATGGTGTGGTTCCCATTAGAAGACAGACAGGCTTAAGACACAGGAAGACCAGTGCTTCAGCTTGAGTCTGAAGGCAGGACAGGTAGAAAGTCCAATGCTATTATCTATAGGTACAATGATTATCTTCCCTAGAAATATACATTCTTAAGAAAATTTAGTAATTTTTTAGACAATATAATAAGAAAATAAAATAAATAAATATATGTGTGTATACACACACACACACACACACACACACACACACACACACAGTGGAATATTACTCAGCCATAAAAAAGAATGAAATAATGCCATTTGCAGCAACCTGCATGGATTTAGAGGTTACCATACTAAGTAAGAAAGACAAATATCATATGATATCACTTATATGTGGAATCTAAAAAAAATAAAATGATACAAATGAACGTATATACAAAACAGAAATAGACCCACAGACATAGAAAACAAATTATGGTTACCAAAGGGGAAAGGGGGAGAAGGATAAGTTAGGAATTTGGGATTAACATATATACACAACTATATATAAAACAGATAACCAACAAGGACTTACTGTGTAGCTCAGAGAATTATACTCAATATTTTGTAACAACTTATAAGGGAAAAGAATATGAAAAATATATATATATATATGTACATACATATATATATATATATGAATCATTTTACTGTACACCTGAAACTAATACAACATTGTAAATCAACTACACTTCGATTATAAAAAAAAGATTGCTTTGGCTATTAAAAATGTAAAATAAGATGTGTAACTTACCTCCTTGTGCTTGTTTGTGGTTTCATACAAATTTTAGAATTATTTATTCTAGTTCTATGAAAAATGCCATAGAAATTTTAATAGGGATTGCACTGAATCTGTAGATTGCTTTTGGTAGTATACACATTTTAACAGTATTAATTCTTCCAATCCATGAGCATGGTGTATCTTTCCATTTATCTATGTCTTATTCAATTTCTTTCATCAATGTGATAATTTTCAGTGTACAGTTCTTTCACTTCCTTGGTTAAATTTATTGCTAAGTATTTTATTATTTTTGATGTGATTATTATAAATGGAATTGTTTTTTGTTTTTTTGTTTTTGTTTTTGTTTTTGCAGTACGTGGGCCTCTCACTGTTGTGGTCTCTCCCGTTGCGGAGCACAGGCTCCGGACGCGCAGGCTCAGCGGCCATGGCTCATGGGCCCAGCCGCTCCGCGGCATGTGGGATCTTCCCGGATCGGGGCACGAACCCATGTCCCCTGCATCGGCAGGCAGACTCTCAACCACTGCACCACCAGGGA
Source organism: Pseudorca crassidens (assembly GCF_039906515.1). Classification (NCBI taxonomy): domain Eukaryota; kingdom Metazoa; phylum Chordata; class Mammalia; order Artiodactyla; family Delphinidae; genus Pseudorca; species Pseudorca crassidens. Next base: position 18,695,739 of record NC_090309.1, on the reverse strand, counting down.
AGCCTGGATTGTTTTCTTAATTTCTGTTTCTGATTAGTTCTTTATTAGTGTATAGAAATGCAACAGAGTGATCATTTCCCAACATATACAAATGTTGAATAACTATGCTACAACCTAGAACTAACATAATATTGTATGTCAATTATACCTCAACAAACATATGTAATTTACCTCAAACTTAAAATAATCATGAAACTGTCATACAAATGTGAACAATTTTCTCTTATGGAGGAAACTAACAGTATTGAGAAGGAGTGGAGACAGAAGACAAGATACATCACAATCAAGAACAGGATGATCATATGTGATAAATGTCAATTCTTCCTAAATTCTCTATAAATTCAATGTTATTGCAACCAAAGGAAACTGAAAAACTAGTTCTAAATGATAAATGGAAAAGTAATAGCTTAATAATATATGATTTTGAATAAAAACAAGGTGTGTCCCACTTTACTAGAGATCAAAATTTATATTAATAAATGATAGAAATTAAAATAACATAGTAAAGGAAAATGATAGACCCAGGTCAGTATAACAAAATCAAGTCCAGACATGTTATTTTGCATGCCTGAAATCAATATGTAAATGAGGTGGCAATGAGATTAGAGAAAGATGTTCAACTAACAGTGCTAGCACAATTGTTTTCCATATTAAAAAATAAATTAAATTGGATTCACCATACAGTGAAAAAATCCACATGAATTAAATAATACATAGAAAAACAAACTTTAAATATAAAAGTATAAGTTCATATATTTGAGATAAGGAAGCGTTTCTCAGAAAAAGAGTCAAAAACAATATAAAGTAAAACTAATTGCATTTAACTTTAACAATGAAAACATCATCAATGAAATGATAACAAAAAGTGAAAAGACAACTCATAATGAGGAGAAAATATTTAACACAAATATGAGAAAGATACCAATCTAGAATATATTGAGCCTACAAATCATAAAGAAACACACACAAAACCCAATAGAAAATAAGCAATAAATAGAAGAAGAAACATAATTGACCAATAAACACTTGTCAAGATTCAGAACTTCAGTAATAATCATGGAAATGCAAAATAAATAAGACAGGAAAATAAAATTAGTATTACATAGAATATAATTTCCTTCTCATTAGATTCACTTTTTTTTTTTAATGTGTCAGTTGCAAGTGTAGGAGAAGATGTAAAGCACCATGAACCATCATACACTGCTGAAGTGTAAATTGGTATAACCTTTTCCCGGCAACAAACTGGCAATATCTACCAACATTGAGGATGTGCTCTATGGCCAGTAATTCTGTTCCAAGTTGTAAAACTTAACAAAACCCTCTTACATGCACTTCAGGAGATACAAAACTTCATACACATGTTATTTTTAAAAGAAAACCTGAAGGTTTTTCATCAGAAACATTGAAAAAATTGTTGCTTATTCCTATAGTAGAATGCTCTAGTACGGTTTTACTCTTTGTAATATTCTTTCTCTTATTTTGAGTAATAGGTTTGGGTAATCACTGTATTATTTTTACACGCTTTTTCATATATTAAATATTGCATTACATTATGCTGGGGAAAAAAGGCAAGAACTAGAACCATTCATGGACAACTAGGGCTGTGGCGCCACCGTTGAAGTGGCATGTCCCTCAGCTGAAGGTTACTCTCCTTTCAGGATACCTGCTCTAAACATCTCTGTATGTTCTCTGTATTCCACAGTTCAGAAGAAACAGCCATTTAGACATAAAATTCTCGGGGTTCCCTGGTGGTGCAGTGGTTGAGAGTCCACCTGCCGATGCAGGGGACACGGGTTCGTGCCCTGGTCTGGGAAGATCCCACATGCCGCGGAGCAGCTGGGACCGTGAGCCATGGCTGCTGAGCCTGCATGTCCGGAGCTTGTGCTCTGCAACGGGAGAGGCCACAACAGTGAGATGTCCGTGTACCGTAAAAAATAAATAAATAAATAAAAAGAAAAAATTCTCATTTAGTCATGCTTATTTTCTGTGATAATTATTGCTGAAATATATTCCCTTCTCTTTATCTCTAATCATCAGCTGACATCATCCTTCACCTGGACAAGTGTAAATGTTTCTTAACTGATCTCTATGCACCTATTTATAATTCCTTCCAGTCTGTTCCCCACACTGGGTTGCAGCTGAAGGAATATTTTGGTTTAAAAGTCTGTGTTTAGACCCTTGTATAGTATTCTATTGCTCTAATGATAAGGTTAAAATATGTAATTTGATCTCAATATTTTGCATGATCTTGTTTTTGTCCATCTCTCTTGCTCATAGTACTCCAGCCATCACCAGTCTTTCAATTTTTACAGTTGCCATTTTTCCTCCTACAACAGGGCCTTTGCACATGCTGTTCTCTCTACTTTAAGCATGCTTTCACCACATTTGCTTAATAAACTTCTCCTATTGCTTCATTTCTAAATTCAAGTTTACTGTGAAGGAAGACTTCTTTGAATTTCCAGACTATATCTGGTTCCACTGTAATATGCTTTCATGGTTCCTTATCACTTTTCTTCATAGCACTAATCTTTGTTTGTAATAATGATACAGAAGAATAATTGATCACTAAATTAATATCTCTCTTTCCCACCATGTTAAGGCCCCACACAAATAATAATTAAATCTGCTATGCTCCTACTGGTAGCCCCTAATTTAGTACAGCACTGACATAAATCTCAATAAATATTTGTTGCATAATTGATAGGGAAAATTGTATTTATGATAATTCTATTTAGAGGAACACCTGACTTTTTTTAAGAAAACAAATCAGAAAAATTGTGTGAGTGTGTTTTTGTGGAGGCTAGTATTCTAAGGGTATATGAATATAGAAGCTATTTCTTTAGAGAAGGAAAAGAATGAGGAAGAGAAAGAGGTGAGGGGAGAGAGGAGGAGGGCAGAGATGAGATGTGGGGAGAAGAGTAGAAGTTTTAAAAAGTGATAGGAAAATCAGTGGGGAAAAGAGCAGAGGTGAAAAACATGTACTGTTATTCAATTATTAATTCATCCATCCACTTATTCAGTTGGTTTCTCAACCAGCTAATATTTTTTGCACATTTACCATGTGCCTAGTACAGGGTCTACAACAATGAACAAAACAGAATAAGACTGTTCTCATAGCTTATGGTACAATGATATAAATAAATATGTAATAGGGAATAACAAATCTGACTCCATATTAGATCTGTTTCTTTCACTTTAACTTTGCATTCTATTGCTTTTGCTTCAAGTTAAGAATATGCTTATAGCTTGAAATACACAGGATAGCCCATTCCCAACACTCTGACCTTTAAGGGTATAACACTTTCCCATTCATATACAGATAAAAAGTTGCAGAACAGTGAATACCATTTGTCTTGTTAGAAGTTTACAAGAACATCGTGACCTGACCTATGTGAACAGCTGCAAGAACAAAGGATACCTACACCAAGAAGTTTGTAACAACCAATCATGCCCCTCCCTCACTTTACCTTTAAAAATGTCTTGCTGAAACCCTTCAGCATTTTGGGGGGGGCATGAGCTACCCGTTTTCCTTGCATGGCCCTGCAATAAACATTTCTCTGCTCTAAACACCTACATTTTTGTATTGTTTGGCTTCACTGTCGGTTGGGCACATGAAGTTGCGTTTGGTAAAAAATATTGAAAAATAACTGAGTAAATGAACAATATCATTTCAAATAGTACTATGTCCCATAAAATAAAACAGAATGTACTGTGACAGGGCTACATATGTTAAAGGGGTGTGTGATGTACTAGCCTCTCAATATTGAGTAAAAGTTTAAAAAACAATAATAGCAGTAAAAAGAAAAAAAGGCGGAGTTCTGCACCTAAGGTTATTATCAGCTAAACTGAGTGAGACAGCACAAAAGCAAGATGCATAAGTTAAAGAGGAGGAGAGAGCAAATCATGGGGAAGTAGAGAAACTGTGGGCAATAATCTAGATTGACATAAGGTTAGAAAATGGAGTTTTGGCCAAGTTCACCCATATTTCTGAGGGAGAAGGGAGTTGTAGCTGATATCATCTATATTTGAAAGAATAAATGTATCTAAATTATCTAAAGAACTTAATCAAATCAAAATATTTCAGTTTCTAACTCAAGTCCATGAAAAATTTGGGCATCTGTAATACAGAGGTTATAATCTCATGCCTCCTTTCATGAAACAATATGAAATTTCCTAGGTAGGTTTTAAGACCAGAGTTAAAGTGGGCCACATTTAATGCAAAAGAAGTACATTTGGGTAAGGGGAACATTTTATTATCTTGATCCTGACTCATTTTCTCAATTTCATAAGTGGAAGGACAAAATGAACTCAGTGGAAACTTCAGACGTGAATAATTAGCTAGCTTGTGAAAAGGAGGGGCATCTATTGAGGTCTCAACAGTAGAACAAATTAAAAACTTAAGAAATAATGAACACATTATTTTGTCTAAAATCAATAAAGAAAACAAACACCAGGTATGACCAACAGCATCCACTTGTTACTCCATTTTTCACCCTTCTCTACCTTGCTTTATGTCTATTCAAATTGACCTGTGTGAATTATAGCCACAAACTTTATATGCCACTGGGATTTCAAAGGTTTTGGGCACTGAGTATCCTGCCAAAAGATGAAAGAGTGGGAGGACAGAAAGGCTTTATTCCCCTAACTTTCTTGCTATAACACAACTTAGCTTGGGATGACCACACAATTTTTCTTGCAAATGGGGACATACCTGAGAGTGAAAGACTTGCTACTAATGGTTATACTTGTACAAAAGGTTTAAATCTCACCTGGCCCAGGCAAATCTGTACTTATATTCAGACTAATTTGGGCTATCTTCCGCAGCTGAAAATTAGTGATCCTCTCAAGTCAAGCTGTTCAACATGATTCTCTCCTTTTCTGAGCACCAAGTACCTCTGTTTCCTCTAGTCCACTGTTTCTCAAATATTAGCATGTATCACCTATTAAAACATGGATTGATGGGGCCCAGCCTCAGAGTTTCAGATTCAGGGGTGCAGCCTAAGAATTTGCATGTCTAACAGGTTCCCAGGTGATGTTAATGCTACTGGTCCATGGTTCATACTTTGAGACCCACTGCCCTGATCCTTTTGGGCCTTAGCTTTATAAAAGCTTTGGTGCTATTAGCCATAAGTCTCTGTGCTACACCAAGTGGTCCTCTTATACTTGACCACACCTTTGTATATAGTCTCTCTGTAAATGATTCTCCTTAAATTATGCAGGATACTATGTAATGATGAAAGTCAGAGGTTATAAATTAGGACCTCATTATAAATCCTTAAAGTTTTCTTTAAGTAAAATGGATTCAGGGCTGGCCCTTGTGTCATCGTGAGAGAGATGATTTATTTTGTAGGACAGTACAAGACTCATATGTTTCAGTTATTTCCTTACCACATTTTTTGCTTTGGCATAGACACTAATGAAGAATCTATCTCCTCTTGCCTTTCTGATTGTGTCTAGCAAGTCAAGGTTTATGACACCATGATGAGGAGAGTTAGGGAAAACAGAGATCTGTGTAAATGAATCTATATTGAGAAAATGACCTACAGTCTTTGGATGATTATTTCAGCAAAGTGCATCCTCAGCAAATGTCATACTTGTTTGGGGGAAAAATAAATATCATTTGATCTGGTAATGTCATCTTAATGTTCATTAAGTCATCTTAATGTTCAAAAGAATACCTTAAGAAACATCTTATTAATGTCTACTCAAATGAATAATTAAAAATTGAAAATATCTGCAGCTGAACCAATAACCTATACAAAAAAGGGATTGCAAGTTTATGCCCAAAAGGAAGGGAGAGGGAAAGGAATACAAATGAAAGGGTGCACAATCATTTGTGCTTTTGAAGGGACCCTGCTCTTTGCTACTTCACAAGTGTAATTTGCACATCAGACACAGCAAGTAAGAAACTAAAACCACTTTGAGTTTGGTGGGTTGGCTGGGGTGGTAGAGGGGATTTAAAGAAGTCAACTTTATTCCTTTAAGAAAAAAAAATCTCAAAACCAATACTTAAAAGTAATAATGTCAAAAGAACTAAAACTAAATGTCCATATGTAGGTAACTAAGTTTTTTAAAATATTGTATTTCTATCTTTAAATGATGCAAATATCTTAATCTGCCATATATCAACGAGATATTTTTGCTAGCACCAATATTTTCCAAAAAACATTCTGCAATTTGATTGCATCTGTGTAGTCTTGTTAGTATCAGCCTCTGCCTGTAATTCTTTCTAATACTCTTATGCAGCATAAATTCATATAGCCAGCAACACATGGCAGAGGTGAAATTCAAACCTGGGTATGTGCAACTCCAAAGCCAGGCCTCCTAACCAGCAAACAATTCTGCATCTTCAGCCCCCATATCTTTCCAGACCCCTTTCTTTTCTGCTTCCGTAGAATATTCATTCATTTATTCATTCACTGAAATAATATTTGCTAAACCCATTCTAATACCAGGCAACATGCTGTGATTACATGATCCAGTATTATAAGCAAAAGACAGGCAACAACCAGCTTTGAGGCAACACACTCCTTGAGACCAGTGATATGTCTTCTTTAGGTCTACATTTCTAGGATAGGCAGGACCTCATTGAATTGTGGCCAATCTCCATGGAAGCACAAAGAGAAGCGTCATTGGTGGTGTTTTTTAATAGTAATGGGCCTGGGAGAAAGTCTCACAGAGGATGTGCCATTTAAGTTGCAAATATGATAAAGGAAGACTAGTGTAAGCAAAAAACAAAAGCAACTGAACACAAACACTGTACCTAGGTGGTCCATTGATTTCTCACAGGGGTCTATGTTAGGAATCCTGAAACTACTTTATTTACATACTAAGCTTGAATAAATAAATAAATATATTGTAAATAATGAGAGCCAGGTCTCTCAATGCTGCAGAAATGTTATAATTAAGGAAAGGGTAGAGGTTAGAATACAGCCTGTGGTGCCAGACTGGAGTCAAAGATGTCAAAATAGATTCATTAAAGCACACACATACACACAAAGATGAAGAACTACATATAGATGTGTATATGCATTATTAGTGTGTGTGTTTGTGTATATGTATACATACCTTTTTTTTTTTTTTCTTAGTGCTATCCACTGAGAAGTACCAGAAGCAGTGATATTTGTTAGTGATGAGCACACCCAGCACATTTCAGTTTCTAATACCTTTCCCTAATACAAGGAGAGAACACACTTGTTATCCCAATACAGCTCTTTAGTGAACTAGCTGATTCTGGGGCTTGGGTGAGGGAAAGAAAGACAAGCCTGTGACATCTTGCAATGCTGGAGTGTAAGGAAGTACTCAGAAAATAATAAAAATACAAACAAATACCTGCCAGTTCATACTTATACAAATAAATAAATATATAAAAGGGGATGAGGAGATGTCTTTTTTTGTAAAAGAATTCAAATAATAAATGTATAAATAATGAGAAAAAGTAGAAAAATCACCATTTAGTATATCACAGTAATAATTTTCTGGGCAAGATTCATGGATGAATGCAGAAATAAGCAGGTGAAAATTTAAGCAGAAACAATATTTGCATAATCTCAAAGCATGTTACCTCAGATATTTAGTAAGTTCAAAAGTAAAAAAGTAAATTTACAATGAAGAAGTCCGTGGGACATCACGTCAGTCAAGTACTTGAGGCTAACATCACCAGTAAATCATACCAACATCATGTCCCCCTGAAATGACACACTGAAGATATATCAATTTGTTGTATTCTTTCCATGAATGCACAGCCTTAATCTAATAATGAGAGAACATCAGACAACCTCAAGTTGAGGACAGTCTACATATTAACTGATGCCTCAAAAATGACATGAAAAATATGAAAGAAAAAGCATGAAAAAATATCTTGAAAGACAAGAAAGACTGTGGGACTCACAGATCAGGGGAGACTACAGAGATAGGACAATTAAATCCACGTGGAATCCTGAATTAGATTTTACAACAGAAAAAAAAAAACCACTAGTGGACAAAATGGTTACATTATTTAACATATTTTACAAAGATTAATAAGGTAAATAAATATTTTATGGCAATGTAAGTTATTAAATAAAGTAAATTGGTAGAAGTGTGTATAGAAACTCTTTTTGCTCCATTTGTAATTTATTTGTAAATTTTAAATTATCTCAAAAAAGGGAAAAAATTTTTAAAAATCACTGTTTGCCTAATATTGGAAGAAGACTGCTTCCAAACTCTTGCCTGTTGCCCTGCCTCACAGTAAGGACCAGAGCCAATAACTGTAGGACACAGAGAATTTCGTGCAGTTTCTTCCCCTTTAAAGGATATCAAGGGAGCATGATGCAGCCTCTCCATGGGAAGATGATAACTTACAGGGAAATGGGAGAACACTTAGTGCTTGGAGATGGTTGTAAACTTGGTTTAGCCACTCATTGGAGGAAATAAAATCATAAAACAATGTTTACAAAGTCCTGTGAAAACACAGAAAAATACCCAATCTAATGTTACAAGAAAACAAATATAAAATATACACTATATCATAATAACTGTGTAAAAAACAACCCTATGCAGAAGGGGAAAAATAAAAAGATAAAATCAACTGTCTCTGTTAACATTTCAGTATATGTTTAGATGATGGAAAGAGATGATTTATTTTTCTTGTTTCAACTGTTCTGTATTTTATTTATTGATTCCTTCCCCTTGTTCCCCACCACAAAAGATTTAAAGTAGCTTAGTCTGAATTTTACATTAATAAACATTGATTTTAAAACTGCAAAAACAAAAAAAGATTGAAGAGCTTTTGAGGCATGGGAAGGCAATTCAGGTAAATAGAAATGTATCAACAAGGACTTGGAAACACACACTGTGTATCTGAGAAACAGTGAAGAGGTCCAGTATGACTGGAACACAGGGTGACTAAGAGTAGATAATGAAGCTCATATGTAGGTGAACAAAAGAAAGTGTGGCCCAACTTCCATGGACATCTTGAGGAATTTCTGTACAGATACATTGGCATAGATTTCACAGTGGAGAAGTGATAAAGTAAGTATAATAGAAAAGAAAGTTGAGGTGGGAGAGGGACAGAGTAGGGGGTATGGCCCATGGGCTGAGAGAGCAGTTAGGCGTGGCCTTAGACTGTCCTCTAGGACCCTGGATGCCTGCATGGGCTTGCCTCTGAACCAGGATTCATTAGTGTGAAGTAAATTTCCTTCTGGTCAAACCTGAAGGAAATTTACACTAACGAATGTCACACTGGAAAATGTGTGATAACACTTTCACATAACAGTGTTAATGTATCCATTATGGTGAAATTTCAGTTACCACTTCCAAGACTTGAGTACTAGGATAACTTCACAAAATCTACTTAAAAAAATCTGAGAAGATAAGTTGTGGATATTGACATAAAGACGCTGGAAAATACTACTGTTATTCTTGGTGTGTAAAGCAATTGAATTATTATGTTTTTTCATTGAGAGAGATGTAGACTAAATGTTTTATTTTGTGTATTAGCCACAATAATTTCTATTGCCTCTAAGACATTTATAACATTTCAGCCTGAAAAAATATTAGTAAGAGATTTTAAAATAGGTTCTTATTTAAAGTATTATAGTCTGCTTGAATTAAACCAAACTGTCATCAATGGGAATAAATATGGCTAATGACAGGAAGGAACTGTGACTGGTAAAAGGAATTAAGAAGTAAAATCAGCACCGTTCTATGTTTTTCACATTAAAATATATTGATGATTAATAGAGGTCAATATCTGTGTTTTATGTATTTGCTATAGCTTGTTTGTATAAATCAGAAGGTGTTAGTCTCTATATCTGCTGGAAGTAAAATACAGTTCACTTCTATGAAGGATAAGTCAACATGCCACTTATGTACACAGAGAGAATAATTTTCTTCTCTGGAGCTAAAACATGCTGTTACTGTAAGATAATCAAAACCTGAGTGTAGGAGAAAAATTTTAAGCTGAATCTAGCCCTAATAAAAGGGGCTGAACTTAAGAAAAAGAATGACCATGAACTTAAACTACACTTAGGCTCACTCTAGGTGTGCTTCTAAGAATAATCACCATTAGCCTGGAAGCTGAAGGGAGCCAGGGTGAAAAGTTAGAAACTTTTGTAGTAATTCAGGTGAGAGCTGAGGGAGGCTTGAAAGAGAGTGTGTTTGGTGGTGATTCTGAGAAGTAAAACTCTGAGTATAAAGGTAAAGCTGGCAAGATTTGCTGATAGATCAGTGTGAAATGTGGAAGAAACTAAATAATAAAGCACTACAGAATGCATCTGTTTAAATAAAGAGAATGTTATTTCTTGGAAGAATATTCTTCCAATAGAGGCATTGTATTCAGGTTATTTTCCTGGGGGTCAAATTTAATAATTTTTTTTTCTAAAGGAGTAGATAAGATTTAAAAAATAAGGAAGCTCACTTCTAACAGGAAAAGGTGAATGCTTAAAATTGACTCCTTGTTTTAAAATTCCACCTAGGCTTGGCTTTATTGAAGATAGTATTTATCCTGGAAAGTGAACCAATGATAAACAGTTACAAGTATGGAACGACAAACCATCAAGAATGTTAAAAATAGATGTCCTTTATAATCTCTGTTATAAATAGACATTTAAGCTGTTTCTCACATTAATTTGTTAACTATTTTTGTTAAATCCTTATTATTTTCTACTTATTTCTTATTATTTGTTTTACCCTAAATTTTATTACCTATTTCTTTCATCATAAAATTCTCTACTCATTTGATTTATGAAATCTACTTTTCTCATTTTCTGGAAACTTTTCATTCTCTTTCAAGGGTTATTATCTCTACTTTCAACCAAATACTCTTCATCTGAGACATTTTATTTATGATTCTTCTCTTCCATAATGACAAAGATTAAGTCTCTCTTATACACTAACTTTTGCAAATGCATGATATCATTAGGTTCTTAATAAATGTTTTTTGAATAAACAAATCAGTGAATGTAGCAGAGATTCTCAAAAGGAAACAGCATATGTAGGTGGGATAAGTTTACACGAGTCTCTGGAAGTGCCTTTCTTAAATGACAATAAAGATTTTGGAAAATTATGTGTTGCCATCCCACTCCTACCCATCTGGCCCACTCATGATGGAGAGTGGGGCCTACATGTACTTCTTTGAGGATAACTGGTCTGCAATATCTCTGACTTGAACCTCTCATTTACTCCCAGAGCTTCAACTGCTATCCATATGCTAAAAATATCCAAATCTCCATCTCTAACCCTGCCCCCCTCTTTTCAGTACCTCACCTGTTCAAGGATTCTGGTAGAGTAGATAGCCTCTAAGAAGATCCTTATCTTTTGAAATATTCACTCTTGTGCAGTATCTTTGAACTTCATACTGGAATTGATCTTTGTGATCGATAAATAGCATATGGCACAAGTAGAGCCATGTCATTTCTGAAAGGAGGTTATAGAAAAGACTGTGGGCTCTCTCTTGAGTTCTCTCTCCTTTCTTTCTCTGATAATTTGATCTAGAGGAAACCATGTCATGACCAGCCCTATCAAGAGGCCTTCATGAGGAACTGAAGCCTTCAGGCAACAGCCACTTGAATTAGCTTTGAACTGATCCTCCCTCATATGAGTACAGACCTGCCCAAAGTTTCACTGCAACCTCATAAAAGACTGAGCCAGAACCACCCTCTGAAGCCATTTCCAGATCCCTGATACTGATACAAAATGTGTGAATTAATAAAAACTTGTTGTTTTAAGCTGCTGAGATTTAGGATCATGTGTTATGTAACAATAGATATTAAAAGAGCATCTAACACTCAAAGAAGCTTGAGTTGAAATTATTCTGTTGAACCCTACCTGCTTTTCTTCCTGTATTCTCTACACGTCAGTGGTGCTACCATCAGCACAGTGGCTCACAACCATCCTGAAATTTTCTTTCTCCCTGAAGTCATCATATTTAATTAGGTTCCAAGTATACTAAATGTATCCTCCTTATTTTTGTCTTAAAAATCTTTATCCCCTCTGCCATTGCCTTAAGGCCGAGAACTGAACCACGTGAAATACCACTTGGATTCTAATCACATTAATAGTTCAGAACCCACTCTGTGCTATATAAGATACCTGCATGAGATTCTACCTCACAGTTCTTCATTGTTTTCCCTTTATTTAAAATAATTACCTTTCTGAATTTAAAATACGTTTTACATGGCATCTCCATGACTGGTCAGGATAAGAAATGCTGTTGGCACTATGGTTTTCCATTCTTGGTGATGTCTTATTTTTTGTGATTTTTTAAAAATAATTAAGTGGGACTATAAATGTAGATGTGTATCAGTATTAAGAAGGTCTTTTTGCAAATCCCTATATTTCTGATTTCTATTCAAGTCTTTTAAACCTGTTTTTTTTCTTTCTGAGTAGCAAATAATTTTATTTTCTACTTTCCTATATACCTAAAATATATGGACATGCATTTCAATTAACTGTATTGCGTATAGTTTTTTGCTGAAAACTTTATCTGTAAACACAATTGCCTTGTTCAGTTTTGTTGTAAACTGACTTACCATAAGATGCAATGTTTATATGCTTTCTGATGTGTGTTTGTTTGATAAACATTATAAAATAAAGCTTAAAAATAAAAACAAGAAAAAAGTAATCGTTATTAATTACAATTTATACTTACTCATATTAATTTTATCTTACTCTCTATAGTATGAAAAATATTTTTTGTTTATAATGAATATAAAACTCAGTAAAACCTCACATTTTAAGCAGGTTTTCATAAAGGCACTTTATAATTCAGGATGCTAAGCTTCAGAGAGTTTATAGACAGAGGTTACGTAAAAGTAACATTTCAGTGAACTCATGCTGAAACCCAATAACCAGTCAATATTTTTGAAGATATATACAATGTAAGTTCCCAGGGGGCAGATTTGTCTCTCTTATTCTTGTCCATACCGTTGTTGCTAAAACACATTCTGGTACAGAGAAGGAGTTAAATATTTGTTGGATGGATAAGTGCTCAATATAAAAGTTTGTGCACAGGTGAAAACAAGTTTAGATGGAAGATCTACCTCAGTACTTACTTCTAAGTAAATACTGCTGAACAATAGGATCATCAAGAAAATTGTCTTGCTCCTGGAAAGAGCAAATTGTTTTGTTCTTCACCATCCACCATGATCCTGACATAATGCACTGAGCCTCAGATAAGAAAAGACTCTAGGAATATCCCTTAGCAAGGGCCATTTCACTAAAGAGCTACCAACTCATAGAAGCTAGGCTAAAACACAGACTGGAACAGTGGTCCTCAAAGAAACTCCTTTCCAAACACTTGAGAAAAAGGCCACAGAACAGGGATAAACAGGAGGGATATGCAGAGTGTACAAAACAAGGTTTCCTTAGGCATCAGGTGGCCCACAGTCACTTCCCTTTATTTTCTTCCATAAATCAGCCGTTGGACTATTCTCTGTTCCTCAATTATGCACTTACAATCGTCTGTGTTTCTATTTACAATTTTTACCTCGCTTGGAGTTCTCTTTACCTCACATCCTTTCTCTACTTACCACAGTCTTCCCTTTCTTTCATCTTCCTTAAAATCCTTGCCAGATTTTCTCAATTAAAAAAGCCTATTTTCTTCAGTGCCCCCATGTCTTTTCTATACTACAGAATTTATTTAATCCAATATGCTTATATTATTATAAGCTTGTATACTATACTGTATTATATTATAAGGATTATAGAAGATATTTAGTAATTCAAAGGGAATAGCTATGCTTTTTTATGTTTTTAGTCTCTAAATGCTATCATGGTATTTAACATATAACAGAAAAAGTCCAATAACTGCTGGATTGAATGGAGCTGAATGCTGAAAAACTTCCCAGTTCAGGGACCTCCTTTTCTCCAAAAAAAATAAAAATAAAAAGCACAATCCCTATAACAAAGCCAGCCCTTGTTCTTGAGAAATCCTTGAGAAAGCAACTTGGTTTGAAAGGCCTTCTTAAGGACAATAATGCTGACCTTTGGCCTCCATCACATCCATTCTTTAATGCGAGGATGGCACTTTTGCAAGGACAGTGAGAAAAAAGAGGAATGAGTGGCCATAATTTGCCAAGTTTCTTCCCTCTCTTGGGTTTAGTTTTAAGAGTGGCTCAGTACAGGCAGCCCAGGAAAAAACTTGAACAAAAACTAGGAAGTGGGGTGGTGGAAGAGAAAAGAGTCACATTTAGAGGGGTTACTTTTTTTTTTTTGGCCACACCGTGCACGAACACCTTACATTACCTCCAGCAACACCTACAGCACTGAAGTGAGAAAACCTCTGAATCTGATTTGATTTCTCAGAAAAAAGGAACTAATGGCAGTAATTACTAAATAAGGTAATTCATGCCTGAAGCACAGGTTGTGAGTTGCTGCACCCTACACCTCAGATTTATGGTGGTAGAATGATCTGGGTCACAGAAAAATTGTGAATCAAGCAAGCAGTCACTGTGCCTTCATATTTTTTATATCACACACATCACCCCACAGCTACAACTCTGTTTTTTTTTTAACAATTGTTACTCTCAAGTCAATGGTGGAAGTGGGGCATCCTTTCCTCTTTACTTTGAGAAAATCTGCATTTGTATTTATATTTCCATTTGTCTAGATTATTTCTACAGGTTCAGCTGCTTCCTTTGACTCAAGACTTTAATGTTATGAGAGCCTTGTGCTCTCCATGAACCTGGCACAGTCTCTTGGCAACTGGCCAGGAAAAATTTGATTGGCCTGGGTTTGGACCAGGTCTACATCAAAATGACCACCTTCACATCCACAGGTTCAGCGTCAAGGTTCCCTTAGAATGCTTTCTGCATCCCACTACCTCAAGTAGTTTTCTATGTAAAACCTCCAAATCTCCCTTCCTCCATCTTTCTTTTTAGACCCTTTGTGCCCTCTGCCTGAGTCAGTAGGGATTTGGTATTTTAGATGATTTCCTGTTTACCAAGACTGCCTTACTGTGGAATTAGATAGTGGTTTGTCTGTCTTATGTTCCAAATAACCTTCTCTTTTTATAGCCAGCCTATGTTTTATTCTGAGGACCCCACGCTTAATGTCAGCATCTTACCTGAAATTCCCTAATTTATATAAAAGTGAAGTTGGTAAGTATGCACTTTGTTACATTCAAACTTGTAATTCCTTGATGCACCTGGAATAGGCTTTTGTGTATGGACTCTTTAGAAGGCTTAACTCTTTCCTCATATATACTTTCCCTGATAATTTAATATATGGCTGATTTTCTCCAAAATTTATATCAAAACAAAGAAGACAAGTGTCATCCCTACTGCAGCCACTCACTTGTTCTTCTGGGTTGCAGGGTGAATCTCCTACAGACCCCTGCCATAAATAAGCACTGGGATATTCAAATATGCCCAAGTGGTAAATACACAGCTCCGGTGGTCATTTCTCTGGGACTTTTCTTTAATGTATACATGTAAGATCTTTACATGTGCCCACTTTCTTCATATACAGATGACTATATACATTAATACATGTAATACACATATAATAATATAGGCCTTGGAATCAGATTCCCTGATTCATTGCCCAGCACTGCTATTGTCTAACGTTGTATAGTAAGGCAAATGAGTTAACATTTTTGTATCCATTCCTATGTCTTCTAATGTGTGGTAGAGAATGGCAGAAAATCAGACATCAGTCTGGGTCCCTCTAGAGGAATGAAAAATGGGGATGGAGATGAACTCCAGGGCAGAGAAGTCTAGGCATATAAGGAAGAAAACTTCTGGGAAAGGACTCACCTTTAAACTATCAGGAAATAGAAAAATTGAAGGTGCTAAGTAGATCATGATCTATCTGAGACAATCTGAATGCTTTCTTGACACGAGCTGTGTGTTTGGAAGGAAGAAAGTGGAGAAGGCATCCTGAATGGCTGACATTAATTCCTCTCCTCGATAAGGCTTTTGTAAGACCCTAATTCCACCCAATCCAAAGACTATCCTAATGATTTTTGTGTGAACCAATAGCCTGCATGGACTCTTCTAAGGCAACTCCAGGAGTTGTAAGAGTTGATCTTAAACACTTTCCTTCAGACTCTCTTCTACCCTTTCCTCCAGATCCTAGCTGCAGCCATGCCTCCCCATCTCACCTCCAGAACATACACTAAGTCAGGATAGCCATCAGCCTTTTTATTTTAACCTGTATAGTTTCTCAAATCTAAGCTTCTCTTTTCCTTTTTTTTTTTTTTTTCCTGTATGCGGGCCTCTCACTGTTGTGGCCTCTCCCATTGTGGAGTACAGGCGCTCCGGACGTGCAGGCTCAGCGGCCATGGCTCATGGGCCCAGCCGCTCCGCAGCTTGTGGGATCTTCCCGGACCGGGACACAAACCCGTGTCCCCTGCATCAGCAGGCGGACTCACAACCGCTGTGCCACCAGGGAAGCCCTCTTTTCCTTCTTTAGTTTCATTGGAGTTGACTGTGGGAGGAGGAGCCAGCAACCTGTACTATTTTTTCATCTTGACAAGAAATTACAACTTGCTCTCCTACTTCTATGTACCTGTTGCCCTTCCTATCTTATCTGACTCCTTCTTCCTTTTTGCTTGGGAAATTGCTGCTCATCTACAATTCTCAAGTCATCTGTGTCCTAGTCTTTAAGGGTTTTTCTCTCTGCAGACAGAATAAGTCTGTTCCTCTTGTGTGCAAATGTAGGACTTAGCACATGACTCCGTCATTGTTCTTTTGCATTGTGCTGCCATCCTTCTTCACTTGTTATTTATCTTTATATCCTGAACTCTAAGCATAGGGCCTGGCTCATTATATGTATTCAGTTAAGTATTGTTGAAGTGAATTTGAAGGGAAAAAAAAAAAAAAACACCAAAGAAATCTGTGATGGAAAAACTTGGAATATAACCCAGGTCTCCTGATTCTCCTGTCCATCACTCTTCTTAGAATAATTTGTAAAGTCTCTTAAATACAATCTTGAAACAATACCAGTTCCCTAGTAGAAGATAAAGTGGTAAGTACCATAAGAGCACTTGAGTCTAAATGGACAAGCTGTGTCACACAGCATAATTAGATAAAACTTCTTTAATATAAGCAAGTGTCCTGAATAACTTTAACAACTCATAATGAAATTACAAGTGTAAATAAATTGCAACAGAAGGGATGAAAAAATTAAAGAATAGTTACCAAGATGAAGAAGGTAAAAGTCAGTGGCTTGAGATTACAAATTCAAATATAGTGGAGAGGTAGATGGAACACAGAGTTTTAGAAAGATCATTATAGAGAACAGTGGTTTAGAAGAAAAAGCAGCCATTTAAAGTGTAAATGAAAACTGGGGCAGAAGGAGAAGAGCTGAGTGCAAAGAAAAGAGACAGGATGAGAAATATCCTTGGGAGGCAGAACAGTAAGCTAGATTCATTCTGATTTTAATCTCTCCTATTTTAAGGTCAATTTTAATATCAAGTTTGGGGAAGCTAGTTTAAGCAGGAAAAATCTTGTGTGTATTTTTTCAAATTTCTTAGACTGCACTGCAATATAAACAAAGCCCTGTAAACTCAACAAAATAGGAAACAGGCAATATTTTCCCCTGACTCTTATTTAGAGTGATCAGTGGTTTGGTCCCTCTGGGCCTGGGTTATTTTCAATTTACTGTTAATAATTCAGAATTTGTACTCTATTCAGAATCAATTTTATTTGTTCCTTGTAAATCCACGTATCAGGCTGGTCAGAGAATATCAACCCTTACTTTGCAACTGAAGATGCTGAGATGTAGAGAGTGTAGGTTTTGCATAATCTTGGACTAAGAAATAATTTATATGTGACTTAGTCGGTTGACATTTTGTAATGTGTTAATCCATATAATGTAAATCTATCTTCTGACATATTTTGACACTGATGAAATTTAAATTCAGTGGCCCAAAACAATACCCATTGACTGAGATTTAGGTCTAAAATTTATCCCAAGTGGTAGCTATACTGAAGTCCTTAGTTATAGCTCAGGAAACTGATAGACAAAAAGTTAAATAAGTTTATAAACAAACAAAGAAATAAATACATAAATAAAACTTTATCCCTAGTATCAGCATCGGTTTCCAGTACAGTTAAAAGTAGAACCCAACTATGCTGATTTCCAGTTCTGTTTTCTCTCTTAGAAACAATACTACCTCCTACTTTCCTGATTAAATAAATTATAATTTATGTTCCAATGAACCTTCATGACCCTCTAACGTGACAAAGCCAATATTAATCTAGGCAAACTAGTGTGAAATGAGGGGTACAAAAGGATCCTTCCACTACTGAAATAGAATAAATTATAAATAAAAAATATTAAAATACAATAAAGCCACTTGACCTATCATCTGTATGAGTTTTGGTTTAAGATTTTAAAGAACTCTTCAAAAATAGCCCCTTCAAATAAAAATAATTGTTTTCCTAGGAAAGGAACACATTAAGAACTTAGGACAATTTAATTTATTATATCTCAGTCACTAACCCCAAAGAAGACTAAAGAGACAACATTTAGCATTTCTTGCAGGAGTGGAATCAAGAAATAGGAGGCATTATGGAAGAATAAGTATTTCACTGGTAAAAAGGACTGTGATGGTTCCCGTATCTATGTGGTAAATTGAACCAATATTCTGGTTTCTTCTCCATTTAAAAAAATTATCTGAATGTCAATTTTCTGGATTTCTAGTAATTTTAATATAACTTGAGTATCTTATATTCACTATTTCATGAATCTCTTATTCTAAACTGCCCAGAGAAAGACCATAGCATTGAGAGTTGTAGTAGCCAGCCTCTCAGATGACCCCCAATAATGCCACATCCTACCTTTCACAATCTTGTCTAGTCTTAGATCACCTCGTATCCAACCATAGAGGACTGGTCTGCCTGTGGCAGAAGTGAAGACATGTCTCTTCTGAGATTAGGTGATAAAATTCTACAGCTTTCATCTTGGAGTTTCTCTTTTCTTCCTCCCCTCCTCCCCCTCCTTCTTCTTCTCATCCTAATATTCTTCCTCCTTTCCTCCCCCTCCCTATTCCTCCTGCCTCTCTTTCTCTTACTGTGAGGAAGGAGTGGCCATATTCTGAGGACACTCAGGCAGTTCTGTGAGCTCTGTGAAGAGGCCTGTGTGGAGAGCCTCTGAGACTTCTAGCCAACAGCCAGTGAGGAGCTGAGGACTCCATCCAACTGCCATGTGAGTATGTATCTTAAAAGCATATGCCGGGCTTCCCTGGTGGCGCAGTGGTTGAGAGTCCGCCTGCTGAGGCGGGGGACACGGGTTCGTGCCCCAGTCCGGAAATATCCCACATGCCACGGAGCGCCTGGGCCCATGAGCCATGGCCGCTGAGCCTGCGCATCCGGAGCCTGTGCTCCGCAACAGGAGAGGCCACAACAGTGAGAGGCCCGCGTACCGCAAAAAAAAAAAAAGCATATACCGCTTAAGTAAAGGCTTTAGAGATATTCCAGGTCAAGCCAGCAGCCTGACTGTAACCTCATGAGACGCCTGAACCAGAGCCACCCAGGTCCCGGATTCCTGATGCTCAGAATATATTAATAAGTTTTGCTGTGTTAAGTCATTTTGTTTTGGGTTAATTTTTAAATGCAGCAATAAATACCTACTATATGTGCCTAGTGAGTTTTAGAAAATCATTAATATAAACAAGATCCTTTACATAAATAAACATGTGGTAAAGACTGCTGTTTGGCCAAGAACATCTGTTCTATCCTTACTCTACAGCAATAGAATTGTAGTACAAAACCTGACTTCTCAGGAAAAGACACTATTTCCTTTACCTCCCTTATATTTAGATTGGGATATTGAACTAAATGCTGGTCAGTGGGATGAAAGCAGACTTAATATTTGTGACTTCTGATTCATCATCAGCTTAAAAGTTATGAATGTAGCCTCGCCCATCTTCTCTTTTCTTGCTTTCTTTTCTTGAGACACAGCACTTTTTTTTTTTTTAAAGAAGATATTGGGGGTAGGAGTTTATTAAATTATCTATTTATTTTTACTGTATTGGGTCTTTGTTTCTGTGCCAGGGCTTTCTCTAGTTGTGGCAAGCTGGGGCCACCATTCATCGCGGTGCGCGGGCCTCTCACTATAGCGGCCTCTCTTGTTGTGGAGCACAGGCTCCAGACGCGCAGGCTCAGTAGTTTGGCTCACGGGCCTAGTTGCTCCGTGGCATGTGGGATCCTCCCAGACCAGGGCTCGAACCCGTGTCCCCTGCATTAGCAGGCAGACTCTCAACCACTGCACCACCAGGGAAGCCCCAAGACACAACACTTTTGAGGACAGCAGAATTTATAAATGAATGAAAACTCATCTCTGGATGATGACTAGGATCAGGACTGGCCTTGGGATTGTTTGTAAGAAAGAAATAAACTGTTTTGTAACTCACTTGAATTGTTGAGTTTACTTACAGCAGTTTAGTCTTTACTCTTATTAATAGTAGGTATTGAAAACTAATCAGGGCTTCCCTAGTGGCACAGTGATTAAGAATCCGCCTGCCAATGCAGGGATACAGGTTTGAGCCCTGGTCCAGGAAGATCCCACATGCTGCGGAGCAACTAAGCCCGTGCACCACAACTACTGAGCCTGTGCTCTAGAGCCTGCCTGTGAGCCACAGTTACTCAGCCTGCATGCCACAACTACTGAAGCCCGCACACCTAGAGCCCATGCTCCACAACAAGAGAAGCCAGCGTAACAAGAAAACTGCGCTGCAGTGAAGAGCAGCCCCCGCTCACCACAACCAGAGAAAAGCCTGCACGCCACAACGAAGACCCAATGCAACCAAAAAAAAAAAAAAAAAGACTATCATATGGAAGGTCAGTTTTTTATATGCATATGGAAATGCCAAGGAGGGCAGATAGAAAAGAGACACGAGAAAACTGGTTACGTTGGACAGTTGAGAAAGGGAAACTGAAAATAAGAGTGAAACTAAAAAAAAAAAACCTGGGTACCATGGGAACTCTATTGAAATGCAGGACAAAGATAATTCAAGCACATACTTTAACATAGTTATTTATCACTTCCAGACAAGGACACACCTTCTATTAGGTGTTTATTCCCAGAGTAAGCATTAACTGTTTCTTGCCACCAAGTGCAATGTAAGACTGAGAAATGATTTCTAGATTCACCTCATTTAATTTGAGAAAAAACAATTTCTCTTAAAGCTTTTAGCCTTTTCCCTCCTTTGCCAACTTATTGTCACCTTATCTTATACATCCAAAATAATATTTCTTGTCTTTGTTCATCTCTCACTTTAATCTATTGAGTCTGGCTAGTCTGGTGGCTGGATTGTATAGGTGAGCTTAGAATAAAATTGCAAAGTAGGTTTCTGTTCTCATAAATCAGCAGTTCTATTTCTCATTTTTGTTTGTGGCCAAGGTAGGGATATGGGGGTGGGTAAGGATGTTTTGGTCATCTTTAATGAAAAACAGAAAATAACCAATAAAGAAGAAAGGCTAAAAGATGCAGGAGAAGAAAGTGATAAAAGCAACTTGAGGTTGACTACAAGTCACAGATCTTATATAAAAATACTAATTGACATTTTTTCCTCAAGTAATGTCATGATTCCTAAAATCTGTTTATAAAGAAATAACCCCAGAATTCATTTAATCATCATGTGTTCAGGTACTGCTGTCCTCACTGAAGCAATGAGAATCAAATCTACAGCTGTAACTGACTAGTAAAATGTACTGAGTTAATGATTTAAAAATGTGTTCTTTACCCAATGGCCCATTATTTCTTTAGCTAATTTGGAATTGAGAAGAAACCTCTGTCTCCTGTTCAGTGATTCTTAATATTTTCTCTTTTTCTTACCTTAACATCAGGATAGGACACAACTGCCTCATAAAGAGTGGCTCACTTTCACTGTGATCTTGAGTAAATATGGAGGACATGATTATGCCTGCCTCAACTGAGCATCACTGTTTTAGGACCACCACTCAAATCAATTATGAGCAGGTTAGGCAATTATGAGCATCTTAGACGATTAACAGAATCCCTTCTTTCTTTCTTGTATTAAGTTGCAGATCTCTTAATTTCAAATGCATTTTAAATACCCTGCATTTGTATTCTCCTCCCCTCATGATTACTCTTTTTATTTAATTATTTTTTTATTTATTTACTTTTTATTCAATTTTTTGAAATATAGTTGTTTTACAATGTTGTGCTAGTTTCAGGTGTACAGTGACTCAGTTATACATATATATGTATATATATACATTGTCTTCCCTCATAGGATATTACAAGATATTGAGTATAGTTCCCTGTGCTATATAGTAGTTTCTTGTCAGTTATCAATTTTATATACAGTAGAATATATATTTTAATCCCAAACTCCTAATTTATCCCTCTCCCCCTTCCCCTTTGGTGAACCATAAGTTTGTTTCCTATATCTGTGAGTCTATTTCTGTTTTGTAAATAAGTTCATTTGTATCCTTTTTTTTTAGATTCCACATATAAACGATATCATATATTTGTCTTTTTCTGGCTTACTTCACTTAGTATGCTAATCTCTATTTTTTTTGTTGTTTTTGTTTTATTATGGAACTATAGTTGATTTACAACAATTCAGGTAAATTTCCCCCAGCTATTCGGTGTTTGTCCATTTTTTCATAGTTAGGTGCAAGCTAACTTTGTGAAGTTTGTCCCAACGTCTTTTATTTCTCACTTGCGGTTTTGTTGGGCCAATAACTTTTTTCAGTGTTTGGATGGCATAATTAATTAGCTCAATGCTGCCTCTTATTTTCCTCTCACCCATTCTATGACTGAAAGTGACAACGCCTTCTCACACTTAATCTTTTCTCATGACAGGCTTTGAAGACAGTTGAGTAGAATGAGGAATACAAATAAGACTTTAGGATGGGGGAAGCCTTCACATTCAGGTGGGAGAGAAATGTTCATTAGAATCAAACGATTCAGTTATTGGTCTCATTGGCTCTGATTTCTAAGTAATAGCTCAACTGGTTAAGTCAAGTGTTCTTACTAGGTGAGTACATAAGAAGAGGTTCTTAGAAGCTCAAGAGAACAGTTGACATTTTTTTCCTGAGGACTTGGTAATTCTCAGGTGAAAGGAGAGAGCATAAATCTTCTGAGGACTTATATGCTCTGGACAATTGGGGTGCTCACTGTTTACTCTCTGACACACTTACTTAGAACAATGAACGCTTAATGAAGAGAACCTATGATATTCTACAGTCTCTTAGCTCTTCTTACATCCACTGGTAACTGCTTTAATGTCCTCCCATATCCACAAGCCCATCCACACACTCTCATCTTATTTCTTTTACAACCAAATAAACATATTCAGTTTGTTTGAGAAGGGCAAGAGAGACAGCCTATGACTGTGCCAGGTCAATGAGCTCTTGTGGTCACTGAATAATGTTACCTTCCCTAGGTCAATGACTGGGTTACCCAGCCATAAAGAAATCAGACACTCCAACTTTGAGGTTACATTAATATTTTCCATATCTTGGGCGAATGACGTGCTATCCAAACACAATCACAAAATGAGGAAGTCATTTTAATTAAGAGCACATTAAAAATAAAAAATAAAAATTCATGACAGGATAACATCTCAAACACCAAGCAACCTCCATGAGTAGTGGCAATTGTGCTTAGCCACCATTCAGTCTTGTCTTTAGCTGCAGCTTATTTTATTTTTCAGAACCATCTATAATTAGACTCCTGAAAGGAGACCCCACAAACAAACTCTAAATTACATTTGACAAACTAGAGATTCATTTCCAAATATTCTGCATGTTCTAATACACAGCTGAGAGTCCAGGAAAACATGTCCAGCATAGCAAGTGATGGCAAGGAACATGAATAGAATGCATAATGCAAAATCCATACTCAGTGGTTAGGTTTTTTGTTTTTCTTTTATAATTAATGAATACTGAAAAATTCTGTTTGTGAAGAAGTTGGATTAAAACCATAAATTATTACCGAAGCAGTCAGGTACATGTTTGACATTGTTATGCACAGGGAGAGGTGCTTAAGCATTCAACTGTTAGAAGTACCATCACCAATCAACTTTAGTTTGAACTTTTTTTTTTGTATTTGAAAGGTCCGGATGAATCCATGTTTTTCTTTGGAATCTACACTTGTATAATATTTTATATGTTCCTTACTCATTTCAAATATTATGCTTATAGTACTCGGAGTCCCAGCTCCAAAGATTCTGCTTCCTAAGCATGCTTGGGCTCTGCCCACAAGCAATACCTACCTTAAGACATTGGTATCATACAGATTTTAGGAGATGGTGTTTCAAGCAAAGTTTCAAGCCTGGAGGTAACATGGTTAAGATGGAAATTTTAGGATGTTTCATATCACACCATGCAAACAAGGATTCTTCACTGGCTCACCTGTTCTTCAGGAAAAATGAGATTTGATCAGATCAGGGAAAATATTACCTGGATTATAGGATTTTGTGATTCTTCATGTACCTCAGAAAGTCAGTGCTTGGTGGCATATTGGCCAGGAAACTAAAATCAACAATTTTTTTTTTTTGCACTAGAAAGAGCTTTAGTCAGCAAAAATGCAAGGGCTATCTTTTTTTAAGAATCTGAATAAGATAAAATTATATTCCAGTGTTCAATCTCTTTCTTTTTATTTTAACATCTTTATTGGAGTATAATTGCTCTACGATCGTGTGTTACTTTCTACTTTATAACAAAGTGAATCAGCTATACATATACATATATCCCCATATCTCCTCCCTCTTGCAACTCCACAGTGCTATTTACAATAGCCAGGACATGGAAGCAACCTAAGTGTCCATCAACAGATGAATGGATAAAGAAAATATGGTACATATATACAATGGAATATTACTCAGCCATAAAAAGAAATGAAATTGAGTTATTTGTAGTGAGGTAGATGTCTGTCATATAGAGTGAAGTAAGAAGAAAGAGAAAAACAAATACTGTATGCTAACACATATATATGGAATCTAAAAAAAAAAAATGGTTCTGAAGAACCTAGGGGCAGGACAGGAATACAGACATAGAGAATGGACTTGAGGACACAGGGAAGGGGAAGGGTAAGCTGGGATGAAGTGAGAGAGTGGCAAGGACATATATACACTACCAAATGTAAAATAGATACCTATTGGGAATCATCAAATTTTTAAAGCTGTATTTTAGAACTTCCAACTTCTCTCTTTCTTTTCACAAATGTTTAGTATGTACTTCTGTGTGGCAGTGTTCCGTTAACCAAGGATGAAGTAGTGAGCAAGAATGGCAAAGTCTTTGTGCTCATGCAACTTACACTTTGAAGGGTAAGACAGATAATAAATAAGGAAACAAGAAATAAAATACTATATTTTTTGGTATTTGCAATACTATGAGAAAAAAAAACAAAACAAGTTAAAGAAATGCAAGAAGCGGAGGTCTCTATTTTATAAAAGATATACAGAGAATAACTTATAGAGGTGATATCTAAGGGGAGATCTGGCAATTAACAAGATAACAATGACTTATTCTATATAGTTACTTTTTCTACTTTCTAAGTGCCTTACACAAGTTACTCTTTTAATCCTCATCATAACTCTCAGAAATAGGTGCAAACATTATCCTCAGTTTTCAGATAGACTGAGAGTGTCAGGGATGAGGTGACTACTTCTCCATTGTCATGCACCTAGCAGGTGTCAAAGCTGGATGTTTAGCCAGGATGTCAGACTTCACTATCCATATTCTTAACCATTGAACTTCCTTGGTGACAGATGTCTCTAGACAGAAAGAACAGCAGTTATGAGATTTTAAAGATGTCAGGGCCATAAGAGGTCAGGATACTCAAGGAAAAACATGCACCTCAATGTGGCTGTGGAATAAAAAGTGAGGAGAAGAAGAGAGGCATCAGATGAAATCACAGAAGGAGACATTTTAAACTGTTTATAAAATTAATATGACTATCAGTATTGATACTATATATTGTACTGCTCCTGTAGAATGGATTGAGGTAAACAGTTTAGGGTTTATTATGAACAACAAGAAAGCTGCAGGGTTTCATGTAGGGAAGCAACATGACTTTAGGTTTTGAGAAGGTCACTTTGGCTATTTCCTGGTAGATAGGTTTTAGGTTAGCATTTCTGAAAACTGAGAACAATCAGAGTGCCATTGCTGCATCCCAGAGAAGATGGGGAGAGTTTGGTCTAGTGCGGCAGTGTTAGAAGCTGGGAAATGTGGTAACATTGGATGTACTTGAAGGCTGAGCAATTGTGATTGCATAGATCATATATGGGAACGAGGCAGGTAAAAAGACATCAAAGTGGAGTGTTTTAGAGCTGTTAATACGCCACTTGAACTGTAAGACCATGGGCTAAATTGATTCATTAATATACCAAAAAAGACATGTTGACAAATGTTACAACACAAATATTAACACATCATATTTCATTAATTCTAATATGCAAACTTTTCACACTATAATACATCTAAAATTACTGTGCCTCTTATTTGTGATCATAATTTAAGTTTAATAAAATATTATTCATTGAACTTGATTTTCTCATGGGAGAAAATATTAGCATTTGGTAATTTGCTAAGTTTTACCTTTTCCAGACATTTCCACATTAATAGTTCTCTTTCACAGTTATCTCTACAAGAATATTGGCAATTTATTAAATATTTTAACATCGTTCTTTAAACATGCAGTTTACATAGGTCATAATTTCATAACAAGAACACAAACTATTCTGGAGCAGTTTTTTTCTGTGTATTTTTGGTATTCCATAGACTACTCAGCCCAGAGTTAGAAATGGAGTAACAATTCAATAAATTACTCTTAAGTTGATTTAACAGGTGTCAGTGGGGTACTTTTCCATTATAAAAATAATTTCTTTTTATAATTTAAAATCCAGCTAAATGTTTATTTCTTCAACCTCCCTTTTTTGTTGGCTAATTGGCTATGAGATTAAAGAGAAATAGCATTGTATGATCAAAATTCCAACAGGAAAACAAGGACAAAGAGAAATCCACTCTAAGAAAATGATAAACGAAGACCTAGAAAGGGGCACGAAGTGGAAACCCTTTCAGTAGAAGCACAGAGCTTTAATATACACTGACAGGGGAGGGGTTGCCTTATTATTTGTTGTCTTCCAGACGATCTCTTTCCTTTTTCTTCTGACTTTTAAAGTTAATTTATTGCATAGTTAGACTAAACAGATAGAAAAAATACCGAAACGTGAGGAAATTCAAAAACACTCACAGTTGATAAATGAGTTAAAAAATACATTTTGAAATCTGCACAGGTAAAACAAACTTAGCAATATGTTATAATGATAATGTTCCTCTGAATAAATAAAATAGACATGCTAATTTAAATATATACACAAATTAAACATATATATTCCTAACAATAATATCAGCATAATATCAGCATAAAATCAACACTAGGAAGGAGAACTTTTGGAAAGGTAAGTACATATTTTTCCTATAGTGGCATGTTAGTCAATTAAGGTGATTTGGTGAAAGAAATTAGGATAGATAGAAATTAATAAATCAAAAAAGAGCAGAATGTGGTCACAGTGAAGGAGCAGTAAAAAATTCATAGGCATGAAACAACAACAGAGTTCATTAGGCTGCATACTTAGCAAGTTGATTTAAAAATTTAGACCCTCTGACTTTGATCTGCAGTGGAGTGTCCTAGTGCTAGGCATTCAAAGGTAGCCAAACTGTGATGCATTCTGGGCCTGTGTAATCACAGACAGCTGAAAGCACAGTCTCTCTTTAAAACAACCATGTCCACAGTTACCTTTACTCTTTTAATTAACATGAAAATCACATGAATTATCTTAAAATAATGGGTACCTCTTCTATACACAAAATGCAAGAAATCAAAATATAATGAGATTTTTTTCCAAACTCAGTCATTCACTGTTAAATCTATACATCTTTGGTTCAAAGGCCACTGTGAGATTTCAAGAATACCAAACATAAACATATTTGATACTATTTAGTGTAAGATATAAAATTAAATAGTGTATTAAATATGTAAGCATACAGTGTATTGAATATGTAAGCATAAAATGTGGATAAATATGTAAGCATAAAATATGGATATTATAATATGGAGTAATCACAATGCTTAACATAATTCAGAGCAAAAAGAATACATGGAATAAATGGTGAGTCACACTTATTTCTTGTTCTGAATTTATCTTTCAAAAGCCTCAATAAAAACACAAACTCTCTAAGTCATACAGTGTCTGGAATTTTTATTGAGTAATTATACATGTCATAGTTTATTCCAGAGATTAGTGCATGGAGCAAAATACAAAGTAAAAGTGGAGGCTTCTGTGCCCAGAGCTCTGTAAACCTGGGAATGTTGCATTAAATGAATTTCATTACAGCTGTCTGATCTTCTGCCCCAACAACACCCAAATAAGTCAGTAATATACAAACCTCATACAAGAAGGCTATCTGAGGAATCTGGACAAGAAGAACAAAACTGGGCCAAACAGAAACCAAAAGACTCAGGGAAAAAATGAACGAAGATCCAGAAGAACTTACAAATCTGTTAGGAGGGAGGAGTGGCCACATAACCTGGTAGGTATAAAAGGCATACTCCATGGAGATCAATGCAAGATAAGGTTCAGAAATAAGGTGAAGAGAGACTTCAGGAAGGAGATCCTTTGAATTAACCCTTCTTTGAAGCCCATGGAAATGGATAAAAAATAAATAAAATCAAATAAATAAATTATCTGTAGTATATTAAAAATGGTCACAGTTGCATATCATCTGAAAAATACTACCTAGCACATACAATAAAACATAATACAAGAGTCAAAGGCATCTTTAAATTCCAGGTAGGCAGGACCAGGTTGTCGAGTTCAGCTCACTGACTGCTTGGCACACAGTGGAACCTGAATCCCTATTTGTTGAGTGAAGAACGGCATAATTAGACTTGGATCGTACTTAATTCCAGAACAATGCATCATTCTAGAAGTGAATGGGATAATTTTGAAGGGTCCTCATCCATACGTTAATCTGGGTATCAGAAGCAGGTGTGGGGCCAGGCCAGAACAAAAATATATTATTTAGGGTGGGGTCTGTTTCCACTGAGTCTAAGTGAAGAGAAAAAAGTGGGTGACAATGAGACCAGGCCATTTTTCTCCATCTACCATCCAAGTCAGTTAGGGAAGCCTGCACAGAAGGAAGGTATAGAGGAGGTGAAAGAATAAGTTGCACCTAGTTTTAAGGTTGCTGCTCAAATTTGACTAGCTGGAGATAAATACCTCCTGACACTCCAACAAAAGGTTTGTGAGGAAACTTTCAGAGAAACACCTTCCAAAAAAGAAAACTTTAGCCAAGAAAAGAACTGGGCTAAAATAAATTTCATTTCAAAATTTCAAGGAACAGACAACTTTCACACTATTTTAATTACTAAAAAAGAAATGGAAAAAATTATTCCTAGGTTTTTTTAAACAAAAATACACTACTCAATAGCTGACAAAAGCTATCTAAAGTTTTCATGTCCATTTCTAATAAAAAATAATGTAGGAACTCTATAATGATGGCTTTGGAGATGGTTAAGGTGTTGGTATGGGGTGGATATCTTTCCATAAAAGAAAATACTTATTTTGGGTAAAAAAAATAGTTATTTTCATTGGAGTAGGATAAGAAGCATTACCAAAAAAGTCAGGGGTAAGTATACACTGTCATTAATATTATTTAGCTTTATTTTGGAAGTACTGCTAATGGTAATTAAGATTTTTTAGAAGGTGTGAATTACTTGTTGATGACTACATATGCATCCTTAGAAAACCCAAGAGAATCAACTAAGATGTTATTTATAAAATTAATATGACTATCAGTATTGTTACTGTATTTATCACTGCTCCTAAATGATGTGATAAAAGGTTATTTTTTTAATATCAACAACAATATAAAATACTTAGAATCAAATTTAAATACAACTCTTCTCTGGCCATAAAAAAGAAATTTAATAAATTAAAAGTCACAATTTGTTCTTTAATAATGATTTATATTTCAAAAGCTTTGATAGTTTTCAATCTTCCCTAAGCTCATTTATGATATCAGAGATATTTACCATAAAATCCTACTTTGTGTAAGGAGGGGTAGTTTAGAGGTATGAAGGGATAATCAGTAAAATGACTCTCTTATAAGTAAATTATGTTATAAGTAAAATATGTCAATATTTTAAAAGTCAAATAATACAATGAACCTGTAACGAAAAGCGACAAGTTTTGTCCCTGCATCTATCTCCAAGGCTGTGCCCCATGACAATCATTTCCTAAATGTTTACATTTTTAATCCCTGTAGTAAAATAAACCATCATCCTTAAACAATGGACTTGTATTAGTATAAAGTGACCCATCTGCTTACAACTACTGACTTCCTACAATGATGACTGAGATTTTATTTCCCTTGCCCAATATTACTAAAATCCTATTTTTACTTATTATATTTGCTATCATTGTGTTGCCGATATGACCAGTTTCATACCCAACATCCATTTTACCTCTTCCCTAAAAATTAAGAAAAAAACAAAAAAATTAAACTGCAGTGGTAATGTGCCCAGACTAAAAAAGAAATGATTTTTTAGTTAGGTGAGGGATAATGAAATGTGAGCCAAAGTCATCAGTTGGAGTTTGGGGTCTCTTAAACAAGGATGATGACTGGAAGGCAGGCACCCATTTTGCCTTTATTTCTCCCTCCTTCTTCTCGCTCAAATGACTGCTAGAGAGTCAGTGGTCACCCTATGACTGGCTAGGAAGTAGTTCTGAGGGTGGTAACCAAGTCCTAAAAAGGGCAGAACAGAGAGAAAGAAGGACCCAGAACATTAACCATGTTCTGATCCACAGTAATTAGTCCTGGATCATTATCCTCAGGATTTACAGGATGTGAGAGAAAAGGAATATCAATATTGTTAAGCCAAAAATATTTTGGGTTTCTGTTTCAGTAGTTTAACACAATTAACAATATTATGCAACTTTCAGTAATGCATTTCTAGCTTTACATTTAGTTCATTCATCCATAGATGGTATTCCTTAAACCTCCACTTTTTAAGCGAAGAGACCAATTGTGGTTTTACCCTTCCTGTGACCTCTCACCCTATCCCCCTTTAAACCTCCTAACTTCCATAAAACTGTATATTTATTTTCATATTTCAAAGTCAATTATATTTACATGCTGTTCTGTAACCATGACTGACTATGCTATACTTCATCTATAGTTTGATTTTATTTTAAGCACAGAAAATCAATAATTAGTATTTATATTTTTATAAATTTGCTAGCACTGTTCACTATAAATAGAACACTAAATTTATCTATCATTTTTTGTGTAGTTATTTTGTATTATTTCCTAGCATATTTATTGACTCTATTTTCTTTTTGTGTTGTTTCTTAATCATAACCTAAACTTCTTCAAAATTCTCAAGCATGCCCTCTAGCTTATTTAATACCTTTTTTTTTTTCTTTCTACGACATCCCTCCTGAAGTTCCTCTCAATGTGTCTGGATGTGTGGCTCTCAAGTCCAGCTGTGCAGATGGCATCTTGGGTCCTCACTTACCCACGTGTCTGAATCATTTTTTCCTGGATCACTTATTATCATTTTTCTTGATTGACATTCTTCCTCCTATAGCTTTCTAAGCAGACTTGTCTGTTAGGTAAACTGACACTTTGCTTATCAGTAAATGTCATCTCATTGCTTGCACACTGATAATTTTACTTGGATACCCAATTCCAGATTTAAAACCTTTCTTCTCAAAACTGTAAGGGAATCCCCCCATTGTGTTCTAGCAATGAAAGTAGTCAGTCAAATATCTGACCTCCGTCTTTATTTTGTTTTTATTTTTTAAGACTTCCTTTGTTTTCCTCAGTATAGAGAAAATTTTCAACATGTATCTAACTGTGGAATATGGGTCTTTTATCATTTGCCTTGCTTGGAAATTGGTAAGATTTTTCAATTTTTAGATATATACCTCCATTCAACTTTGGAAAATAATATCATATTGTTTATTTGACAAAATTTTCCTCATTGTTTTCTCTATTCTCTCTTTCTAAAACTCCCATAAATACAATTTTGGACATTCTGAATTAATGTACTTTTTATTATCTATCCCTCTATATTTTTGTTTCCCTGATATTTGTTCTACAATTTGGGAAATAATCCCAAATTTACTACTTAGGATTCTATGCCTATAACTGTGAATACATTGAAAATTGTACTTACATTTCTAAGAACTCATTTTTTTCTGCTCTTTTTTCTTAGCATTGCATTTTTGTTTTAAGGATACTCTATATTTTTTTTCTAATTTATCGGCAAACAAAAATCAGAACTCTGAAAATCGATTTTCAGTTCTCTCAATTTTTTCTGTTTCTTTTGAAAAGTGTTTCACTGTAGTTTTTCTTTCATGTGACAGATTTTACTCAAGTATTTGTTAATTCTTGGTTGGTTGTT
This sequence comes from Pseudorca crassidens, assembly GCF_039906515.1. NCBI lineage: Eukaryota > Metazoa > Chordata > Mammalia > Artiodactyla > Delphinidae > Pseudorca > Pseudorca crassidens. The sequence continues at coordinate 18,663,363 of NC_090309.1, read as the reverse complement.
TACATATAAGTATGATACAATAGAAAGCTGGAACTGAAAATAACTTGACATGAAATTTTATTTTTAAGATGAAAAAGGAGAAGCTAAAACATGATGTGTGGTCCCATAAATTCCAGAATATAAAGGTTTTTACTCTGAGGCTTATACATTCACTTCGTATCAGAGACAAATTATTAAATTTATATGAAAAATAATATTTTGTTGCTGTTATTTATCTCATAGATTAAACAATTATTTATTTAGTCTTTTTTTTTTAATGTGCTAGGCTCTATCTAGGCATTGGAGATACAGCTGTGAACAAAAACACATAAAATCTTGTGATACTGTGAATAATAAAGAACATAAATAGGAAGGAGGAATAAGAAATGAGTATGGACATTGGAAAGTCAGGCAAATGCTTTGTTTTATTTTGTTTTACTTTGTCTTCTCACTGTTTATTTGACATATATATTTTTTTGCTTAGGGAGTAAAGGCTTGGCTATAAGAATTAATAACTGAAGTGGAGGTTGACTGTTTTCTATTAAAATAGACTTTTAATTTTAAAAAATGACATAGCAAAAAGTAACTAGCACACAGAGAACTATAGGTCAGACACTATTTTAATACTTTTACATATACCTAAAATTTACATTATATTATTCATTTACTCTTCACATTAACCCTATGAAGTAGGTTCTAACATTACTACTTTTGAAATAAGATAAACCTTAGTTAAAAAATAATGATAAGTCTTGAGTCTTATACATTAATCAGTACCCTATAATTTAAAAAAAATTACTCACAAATGTGTATGTTTATAAATTGCATACTTATGCCACTGTAATTAATGCACACATTAGATGTTTCTGGTTTTGTTGGATTCTAACTATAATAGAAGGTTTTTTCCCCATTTCACAAAGTCCACTTGATTACCTTGTATGCATGCCTTGCCACTATCTAGTAGTTTAGAAAAGGGAGAAATACATTCCAGAAAAGTTCCAGTGAGAGGATCCCTGCAATCCAAACAGTGATTTCACTTGGATCCTGAGGAATTTGTGGTATTTCAATGCATGGAGATGAGCAAAATGCCTCTGTGTTCCAAATGTATCAGCAAAATACTAGGAGGCAGGAAAATCAAATAATCATTAGAGAAACACTAAGTCAACCTGAAAGGAGCAGGATTCATAGAGGAGATTAAAGGGAGAGACCTGAAAAATGGATTAGAACAACATTATCAAGCCTTCATTCAATTCAGGAGTGTGAAGACCTTATCCTTTAACAATGGGAGTTAAGGAGATGTTTTGACACTGGCTAATGAAGGGATGAAACAACATTTGTATGTCACCTCACTGCCCATAGTAAAAACAGCAGTTATAAAGCAACAATGTAGAAAAAGATCTTAAATTTTCCTTTTCACAAAAGCAGCAAAAATATTTTAGGTACCCTGAAATGGATTCCTCTTTCTCTCGATGCCTCTCCACCCAATATCATAATTTCCTTTGGAAACTCCAAAATAAAATATGTTTCCATCCTAGAAAAAAAATTGCTGAATGATTGAAGTACAGGCTCATAGCTATTAAGGGCACAGCCTGTAAATCTGGTTTCCTGACTCAATCCATGACTCTTCCAACATTGTTCCCAATTAGCTTTACACAATTGAGTAGTAAATGCCTATGACTAGATTGATATATAACAATGAAAAAACCATTAATGTACTCCTCACCTATCATAAGAAATAGGAAATTTATTGCAATAGGGGCTCCCTGCATGCCTCATTTAGAGTAGTTCATTTTATTCGTGCCTCCAGAGGAATTAAACCCGAGGAATTAACATTGGTATTAAAACTATTTTAATAAATAATTTAAAGCAATTATATGTTTACCATATATGCCTTACAGAAATAAAAAAAATACATGATGCATTATCTCTTTTATATATTGCTACATACAATTTGATAAATTTTACTTCCATATACATAAATTTATTTTTCTTTGTACATGCTTGATTTTGGTGTCATTTTTATGAGCATCGTAATATGTATTTAACTATCAATCAACCAGTTTTGATAGTTGCTCTGTAGAAATATTTTCCTTTTCTGAGTGCATTTTTTTCTTATGTCAGTAGTAACAACTTTTATTCTTCTTAGAATGTATTCATTTTATCTAAGTTTTCAAATGAATTAGGGTAAAGTTTTGATAGTTTGCTTGGTTCTTCTTTTTAATTGCTAATATTATTTGTCTAAATTAATCTAGCCAACTGCTATCAATGTTATTATTTTAAAAAAAGGAGATTCTTGACTGTGTTCATTCCCTGTTTGATTTCTATTTTAATAGTTTCTATAAACATTATCCTTTTTTACTTTTTGAAAAAATTCTAAACTATCTCCTTTTTTAACATTTAAAATTTGTTGCTTTGTTCAATCATTTTAGAGCTCATCATTTTGAATATAAATACTTAAGGCTGTATGTTTCATTTTATTGCTACCTCAGTATTATTTCTAAGTTTTATATATAGCATTTGTCTTATCCTTTAAATATTAAATATTTTAAAATATTTTTCATATGCATTATGATTTTTTAATTTATAAGTCATTTATTATTTTTTTAAATTTTTAACCATGACTTCTATAATTACTAATTTCATTGTGGTTGAAGTCCTGATTTGTAGAGTTCCAAACTTTTGAAATTTGTGAGACTTGGTTACTGTCTAGCACATTGTAGATTTTAAGAAATTTCATGTATTCTTCAGTTGGTGTAATTTTCATATCCATCCACTAGATCAAGTTAGTGGAGTGAATATTTTTATTCTTCTAAATCTCTCTTTGTATTTTTACTTGGAGAATTTACTAAATACAAAATGAAGTAAAAGATTTGTTACTTTCTCCTTTGTTTTCTGTCAGTTTCTGTTCAAGATATTTCAAGATGATATTTTCAGGTGTATAAGAGTTAAGATTTGTTTACTGTTTTTTAGTCAACCTGGCAAATTGAAGTTTTTAACATATTGATGTAATTATCTTCATCTTTATTGTTTACTTAGTTTAAAGTCTATGTTATTTGCTACTAACAACTATTAGTACACCCACACCAACTTCATTTAGGTTAGTACTTGCCTGATATATTTTTTCTATTTCCCTTCTTATATGTTATCCTTTCTATCTCTGTCCTTCTATCTTAGGTGAATTCCAGTTGACAGCATAAAATTCAATTTAAATTTTAGAATATAGTCTGCTCTTCTTGTCTTTTAAATTAAGATTTTATTTTATTTTATTTACATGTATATATTCATTTTCAAATATTTTTTCCACTTAGGTTATTATATAATATTGAGCAGAATTCCCTGTGCTATACAGTAAGTCCTTGTTGGTTATCCATTTTAGATATAGTAGTGTGTATACGTCAATCCCAAACTCCCTAACTGTCCCTTCCCCCCAACCTTTCCTCTGGTAACCATAAATTCGTTCTCTAAGTCTGTGAGTCTGTATCTGTTTTGTAAATAACTTCATTTGTATCTTTCTTTTTTTTTTTAGTTTCTGCATATAAGCGATATCAAACGATATTTCACTTTCTCTGTCTGACTTCACTCAGTATGACAATCACTAGGTCCATCCATGTTGCTGCAGATGGCATTATTTCATTCTTTTTAATGACTAATATTCCATTGTATATATGTACCGCATTTTCTTTATCCATGCCTCTGTCGATGGACGTTTAAGTCATTTCCATGTCTTGGCTATTGTCAACAGTGCTGCAATTTTAGTCCATTTATATTACTACTTAATAAATGCTGTCACAATATAGTGGTTATGAAAATGAACACTGGAGGCAGACTGCTCTGTTTGAATTCTGAATCTGTCATTTATTAGATATGCACCACCCCGGGCAAGCCATTAAAATGTTCTGCCGCCTAATCGTTTGTTAATTTAGATTTATACCAGAAATTCTCTCATAGGGCTTTTGTAAAAATTAAATGAGTTAGTATTTGTAAATACTTTCCAGTACTGTTTGGAATATAATTGGCACTATATAATTGTTTGCTATTATTATATTTTAATTAAATTCCCCAACTTTTTTCTTTTGCTCATTTTTGCATTATATTTTTTATTGTTTATTTGTTCTGTTTTTTCTCCTTCTTACTTTTTATTGATTCGTTAAAATATGTTTAATCATATTCTATTTGTTTTATTATCTTTTTAAAAATCCAACATGATTTAGCCAGCAAACTGTAAAAAAGCTATTCAAAAATTAAATATTTCCACAGATGAAATAACAAATCAATTAAATCACTCATTAAACTCTAACAGAACCCATGGCTAACAAATATCTTTTCTGGCAATTTCCAAAAACTAAGAATCTGTGTATAATCCTTTCTGCTTTGTTAAAATTCAATATAAATATTCCTTCAACTGAATATTAGGGTATTTAAAATATGAATTAGAGAATTGGGAAAAAGTAACATAGTATGGGAAGATAGGATGATTCAGACAAAAATTAATAATGAATTTTAAAAAGGACTTCAGACCATCTATTAGAGGTGGTCTTTTTTGGTTGAAATATTTTAATTATAAATCATTAAAACAGGATGAAAAAGGCTAATTCTCGGAAGCAGTCCAGAACTATCAGTGAGAAAAGATAGCATTTTGGTGATTTATATCTTGGGCTCTTTGATTCTAAGATCAAAGAGTTTTCTTTCTTTCATTTTTCACACACCATTGTATTCTGTGAATCACTTCTTCATCATCTGTGTAGACTTTATGCTATCTCCTGTGCTTTAGTTTGCTGCTAAGCATAATAAGTCACTTTACATAAGTTTCTCCACATCCACATTCTCTGAGTGAAAATAAATTTACCTTCAATGTGAAAAACCAAATGCTGAATCTATGCAGACTCAGAGCTAAAACTCGGATATTCTGCATGTCAAAATGGAGAAATTGAGACTGGGAAACAGCATCCCGTGGATAGTTTGAACAAACTCTAAAGACAGAAATGTCATTACCTGAATGCATTTTCTAATTCTGGATTACAGTTTCCCAGAGTTTGTGGGAATCTTGGATATTATTTGGTTCAATCTCTTCATTTTACAAATATGGAAAACTGAGACTCCGAGAGAGGGTAAGTGACTTGTCTACTGCATTAGAGATTTAATTGCCTGTTCAGAGAAACACCATTCCATGTTGTTCCTCATTTAGCAACACTACTGGTTGGACACATTTACATATATCAATTACTGTTGTTTTGTTTTCTAAGAAGGAGGTTTTATAGCTTTGCTTTCCTACTGGGTTGTAAACTATTGAGGGGAAGAGCTACATCTTGTTAAAATCAGCACAGTAACCCCAAATCCCTTCTCAAATTGCAGCCTAATCCCAGGTCTGACACTTATTAAGAATTCAATAAATTGTTGAATAATTTATCACTGGAGGAGCAAATGTAGAAGTTCTGCTTTTTGTAAACTGAAAAGCAATAGAAATGGATAGTAATGTTACAAATGCTGGAAACAGAGATGAGAGATTAGCAGCACCATCTCATAGAATGCTGTAGAAATCACCCATAAAATCATTTGGTATGTGGTGATACGTAATAGGACTTATCAATACATTGAGGGGAATATACACCAAAATTTAGGGAAAGAGCATGTTAGATCCATATTATGAATTACAAACAGAATTCTAGCTAAGGAAATCTGAGGCTTCAGTTAAGTAATTTTCTGGCAAAATGATATTAAATTAAACTCCCATTCTGTGTTTTTAACAATAATCCTGTTTTTGTTAGTTTGTTTATGTTCTTATGAACCAGCTCTTTTAGAACAGTGGAATATACAAGGAAAAAGAACAGCCAGATCCACTTAGCTTGAAAGGCTTAATGAAAGGATGAGTCATTGATCACCTTTCTTGAAGAAAGCCTGATAGGTAGGAGGAGCATAACTCTGGAAGCTGTTGGAGAAAGTGATTATATAAGTCAGGCTTAGTTTGCCTGTACACTGAAACAGTCACCTTCAAAATTATGGTGACTCAAAAACCAACAGCTTATTTTTTGTTCATGCTTTCACCACTGTGCATTCAGCTACCTGTCCAGGGAGGCTGCCCTGCAGGGGAAGGTACAGCAGACCACCTCCACATCAACACATACTTCCTTAATCCCAGTGGCCTTTCCACAAAATGCTGGAAGTAACACACTCACATTTCCATTCACATTTCACTGGTTGAAGCAAGTCATATGACTACACCCAGTTTGAAGCTGGGGCAGAAGTATATTTCTGTGCTCAGAAAAAGAAGAAAACACTATTAAAGAACACTGTATTCTCTGTGAGAGAGATGTGTGTAGATCACTAATTTTACATTTGCTCAGACTCAAGGTGAAAGATGAAGGCATATATTATACTACTAAAAGGTAACCAAGGCCCTCATGTGAATAAAAAGAAATTTATCTTCCACAGTAACCTCAAATTTATTTTGAAATAAAGAAGATAGCCTCATGATCCTCAGTCTCAGTTTAAGCGTGGCTATAATTTCATGGCATTTCCCATGAAGTTAAAAGTTATTCATTGCATGTCAGATACAAAGACTGTTAATCCTCCTCTAGTCTGGACACTCTGAACAAATTAGAAAATGAACAAAATAGTTTCTTTGGCAGTATTTTCAAAATCAAGTTTCCTAGGTTTTCTAATACAAGGTCAATACAGCTAGAAATCAACATGCTGCTAATCATCAAATGAAGAAGTGGTGGTTTCAGAGTATGTGTGTGTGTGTGTGTGTGTGTGTGTGTGTACAACCTCTGGTTAAAAAAGAAAAAAAGTGAAAAAAGATAAAAAAGTGAAAAAAAGATAAAAAAGTGGAAAAAAGTGGGGAGGACCTCTTTATTCATTCTTGGAAACCACCAGTTTTTAAAAAATCATGTTTGTCTGGCACTAATGCAATCAATATTTAAAACCAGCTACTGATAAATGGAGCCTAGAGTGCATCTAGAACTTTTAGTTTCTTCATTTTTACCATGGTTTTCCCCTATGACTTTGCAATTGTGGTTTTTATATGGCACTAAATGCTTTCTATGGTCTCAAATACAAGTATATTATCCATAGCAATGATAGAGTACTCTAGGGTTTCTCTCATCTGGGGCTGTGGTCTCAGCTCATAGTATAAATTAATATAAATAATATGTTAGGTATTAACAAAATACTGTGTTCAATTTGAGTCTCTGAGGTATTAAACAACTTGACAAAGAGTATAGAAAGTAAGTCACAGATTTGGGATTCAAGCTCAGGTTGCCTAAATCTGAATCTGGGAAATGTATGTTTAAGGAATAATCACTTAAGCTTGTTTTTAATTTTTTTGGTTACTTCTTTAAGACCAAAACTCAATACTTTCCTTCTTTAAAATAAAAGGATATATTTAAGAATCTTTAAAAGATATTTTCCTTGTCGAATTGGATGGTTATATATTTGAGCTGCATAAACTCAGATTTCTTGTCTATATAACCAAAGTAATTTTATTTCATTTTATGCTAAGAATGTCTCCAAAAGATATGCAGAAGAAACATATATGATGTGACTTTCTTCAAATTCCTTGCTTGTATACATCAGGGATTTTTTAACTTGAAGAATAAACATATTTTAAATTACTAAAATTCTCTATCCAGTTGAATGATTGTCCTAAAGAATCATAATAATTTCTTCCAAATTGTATATTATACTTGCTTCAATTAAGTAAAAATGGAATATAGAATTTATTTACTTGCTCTAATCCAATCATTATTTATTGAAGTAATTAAAAGAGATCTGAGTTAAATTTTTAAGCTATTTTAGAAAAAGAAAATATTATGACTATTTTTGGATAACGAAAGCAATTTGACAAGGGAAAGGAACATTGCTTCATAAGGTTATTTTTTATGTTCTTCTCTGAGAAAAAAACTTTGCAGGCAGAACTTATTTATGTATTTGAAATTGCATCTTATTTCTCACCTCAGGTATCTCTCCATAGGTGCCAACTCTAATATATCAATACCTGAACAGCTCACTGCCCTAAAGTTTTCCTGCACATGCCTGACTGAGCTATTAAAAAGGCTGCTCAGATTTTAGGCCCCTGTAGATCACTGATTCTGGCAGATGTTGTAAGTTTGATTTCTTCTCACTCCTGCTTTCTTCCAACAAAGGGCCACTGTCAGATAGTTCGATAAAAACTGGTGAATCAGACAATTAATATTCTTTACTGTCTGAACAAAGTAAAAAAAAAAAAAAGTTTAAAAAAATAAGAATTCTTATTCCAGGGCAAAAACCTCTATCATTCATTTGAATTGAGTGACTGAAGATACTCAGTACGTTATAGCATGTTATTTCTGAAGGAAAGCAGCATTATACTACTCTTAATTTCTGACCCATTTCCTACACCTGGTTGCTTGAGGAAAGACCATAAAATTTCCTAGGATTTTGTGTCATACTTCTTCTGTGTGTGACAGTCACTTACGTTCATTGCCATGAATTTCCAGGTATTATAACATTTCATTTCTCTGCTCTCTTTTAAGGTAAGCATGACTGACCACATGACTTGCTTTGGCCAGTAGAAGTGGTGGTGGTGTATCTTACGCTTAAGTGGAAGCTTTAAAAGCTAGTGTGCAATTCTCCAAATTCTTTCCTCCTGTTTCAATAATTTTGGAAATATACTTTAAGATAAAGCCTCTGGTTTCCTAGATTCTAGAGTAACTATGATGAGCAAAATCCACAGTTGGGGGTGTATGTGTGTAAGAAATACCTTTTTGCTGTATTCAAGCACTAAGTTTTTTTTTCCCTTTTTACCTCAGCTTAACCTACTATCTTGACAAATACACTTTGTTCTCCCAGAGACGGCTCTATTACAAATGAGTTAAAGAGACAGAAAGATGCACTGGAACTCTACTGAAATGCAGCACTGTGCGTGCTTGGGTTTTATTTGTGTCAAATTAAATGCAGAGAAATGGGTTGTTGCTACTAGCAACTTGCTTCCTTATTAACCATCTAAATGATGTTAAGAACCCAAATCCTGCTCACTAGACAGAGAGCCAGACGGTCTGTTAAATACGCCTGCTGCTCCTGTCTTCTCCAAGTCTTCCCAAACCTCTCATTACTCTTTCTCATGGAAAGCTTCATAGTTCTGGAGCCTACACCCTATTCAAGCATCACTGACATTTTCATGATGGTGTCCAGTGAATTCTGAGCTCACTCTTTCAAATTCACCTTCTCATATGCTAAGTGTTATTTTAATCAGCATCTTTTATTTTGGAGGGGGGCGGTTGGTAGCTTTCTCTTGATCTCTTATCTACACACTTCCATTTATCCAGAAAAGAATTCAAATACAGTTTTAAAAGAGCAGACTCTGGAGCCACATTGACTAGGTCCAAATCATGGTTGTGTTATTTGCTAAATTTAAGGCACTGGACAATTTAAGAAAACGTTGATGTTATTCATCTTTCAATGAGAAAAAGGGAACTCTCATCATGAGTTAGAGAATTAGTACCCTCTAACTCACAGGGCTGTATTGAAGATTGAGATAATCAACATCGACAGCTTTACACATTACCACCCACACCAACACTGGCAATTAATTTGTCTCTTTTATAAAAATTTGAGTAAGTGCTCCTTAATATACCAAATAGGGCTTTTAAATTCTGCTTCATAACCTTTGTCACACAGGCCCTTTCCCATACTTACTGACTGATAACAGAACAGACTAGCTCAGAAGACTTTTTTTTTTTTGGCAGTATGCTGGCCTCTCACTGTTGTGGCCTCTCCCATTGCGGAGCACAGGCTCAGCTGCCATGGCTCACGGGCCCAGCCGCTCCACGGCATGTGGGATCTTCCTGGACCGGGACATGAATCCGTGTCCCTTGCATCGGCAGGCGGACTCTCAACCACTGTGCCACCAGCGAAGCCCTCAGAAGCCTTTTGACATGAGTAATTCTGAGGTTATATGTATTAGGCGTTTTTTATTCAGAAAATTCAGAACCTAATTGTGTTATCTTATGTAAACAACCTCTAAATAATTAAATAAAAGTTAACAAATTATTTTATTACTGTTAAGATCTCTGGTTATGACCAAATAGTATCTCCCAATCTTTGGTTTTCTAATCACAACTATGCATTTCAGTGGAATAAGTCTAACCCACATCACTGCAGTGATATTTAGGAAATAAAATATGATATACTAAAGGGGAAATTTATTTTTTTTCTGGTTATATTTTTGTAATTTCTAATTCATGAAATAAACTAAAGGTCAAATGAAGATTGTCCACAAGTCTTATGTACTTGAGTCTTTGAAGATATAATACCCTAAATGAACTGATTTTAAATTCATATGTGACTATGTACATAAAATATTTCCATTAATTTACACAAATGTTGAGTTTTAAAACTATAGCATAAAATGTTTCTAAGATGTAGGAGAATAGGAGACATTAGCAATACACAGGAATCTGACATAAATTGTAGAAGGCCTTTGTCTGTATAAGAAAGGGTACTTTGATTTGGCAGACACTTTTAAAATAAAAATCTACTTTCTTTTCAGAGGCAAAATTGTAATAAAGTTACATAAATACTCTCATGTCAAAATCATAGTGGCAATGTTAGAATGTCTCTTCCACAACTCATTTTCTTTTCAAGAAAGAAATGGAGATGTAATAAGTAGTAAAATCCATCTGAAATAAAAGCATCCACTAGAATATTTTCATCATCAAGTAGGTCATAAGATTGAAAGCTTTTAGATTATAATTACTGTGGGAAAAACTAGGAAGGGTGATCATTGGTAATGCCTTTTTCCCTAGCTATAGAGATTATAAAGGTATCCCATAAATCAGCATAATTTGCTCATCAAACAGCATAATTTCATGAAATTTGCACTTCAGGTATAGTCTAAACAGGGTTTGGTACAACAGTGTCTAAGGCTGTTTCTTTGCTGTTGTTGTTGTGGCTTTAGTTTTAGTTTTAGTTTCCAAAACGACCAGATCAAAATTAAGCAGAAGGCAGAAGACAAACATCCAGATAACTAAACCATGCTTTTAGAGATGTTGTTTCTCTGTGATAATTTGACTATGCAGAAGAGTTGAGAGGTTAGTTTTTTTGCCTCATGTGATTAGGGAATAAAAAATTGAGTCTAAGTTCACTTATACATGGTCCTGGTAGAACCCTCATATTTTGGGTAGAGATTCAAAGCACTGCATCTTTGGAAGTAGGATTAAATGGCAATGAACAAGCACCTGCACAAATTGCAGCTTGGTGTTGAGTAACCTAGAGCACCCTAGAAACAGCTCAATTCCCCAAATTGAATTAAGCTATCCTATAAGTTCTTAGTATATGTGGGCATCAGAAAGAAATAAAATAAAAATACTCAGTGGGATAAATAATATCCTTGGTCACAATTTTTTATTACAGTTTTTCAAGCTTAACCAAAAATAACCAGGGACACAAGGAGACAAAGTGACATGAGTAAGAACCATTAAATGCAATTAGACAATAACTACGGGCAGTCAGAAATTGGAAATACTCTACACAGAATTTAGAACAACTCTGATTACTACGCTTGCAAATTCAAATTAAGATCAAAGTGATTTTTAGGGAGCTTTAAACGTTTTAAAAACTCATAGCATAGTTCAAAAGGATACATGCACCCCAGTGTTCATTGTGGTGATGTTTACAATAGCCAAGATATGGAAGCTACCTAAATGTCCATAGACAGAAAAATGGATAAAAAAGCTGTGTTACATATATACAATGGAATAATACTCAGCCATTACAAAGAATGAAATAATGACATTTGCAGCAACATGGATGGACCTAGAGAGTCTCATACTGAGTGAAGTAAGACAGATAAAGTAAAATATCATATGATATTGTTTATATGCACTATCTAAACAAAAAATGATACAAATGAACGTATTTATAAAATAGAAACAGACTCACAGACATAGAGAAAAAAATTATGGTTACCAGGGAGAAGATGGGTGGGGAAGGGGCAGTTAGGGAGTTTGGAATTGACATGTACACAGTGCTATATTTAAAATGGATAACCAACAAGGACCTACTCTATAGCACAGGGAAATCTGCTCAATATTCTGTAAAAACCTAACTGGGCAAAGAATTTGGAAAAGAATAGATACATGTATATGTATAACTGAATCACTTTGTTGTACTGAAACTAACACAATATTGCTAATCAACTGTACTCCAATATAAAATAAAAAGTTAAAAAAATGAATAAGATAAAAAATTGAATAGCAAATATTAAAAGAAAATAAACATGATTTCTAAAACTAAAAAAAATATATAATAAAAACAAAGTGTATACCAGATAAATAAAAACAACAGATTAGACGACTGTGAAGAAGGAATTAGTGAACTGAAATATGAGTGAGGTGAAAATATTGAAAATAAATCTGAAAGAAATAAATGCAGGAAGTGGAGAAAGGTTAAAAGAATAAGTTATAGAATAGGAAAGTCAAGCTTCTAATTATTTGGAGCGCTACAATGAGAAGAGAGCATGAGTAAGAAACAATAAATGAAGAGGAAATAGGCAATCTACCTGAAAAATAATTCAGAGTAATGATAGTAAAAATGATTCAAGATCTTGGAAAAAGAATGGAGGCACAGATTGAGAAGATGCAAGAAGCATTTAACAAGGACCTAGAAGAACTAGAAAACAAACAAAAAATGATGAACAGCACATTAACAGAAATGGAAAATACACTAGAAATAATCAATAGCATAATAACTGAGGCAGAATAACAAATAAGTGAGCTGGAAGATAGAATGGTGGACATAACTACTGGGGAGCAGAATAAAGAAAAAAGAATGAAAAGAAATGAGGACAGTATCAGAGAACTCTGAGACAACATTAAATGCACCAACATTGGAACTATAGGGATCCTAGAAGATGAAAAGAAAGAGAAAGTGTCTGAGAAAATATTTGAAGAGATTATAGGCAAAAACTTCCCTAACATAGGAAAGGAAATAGCTACCAAAGTCCAGGAAGTGAAGAGAATCCCACACAGAATAAACCCAAGGAGAAACATGACGGACAACATACTAATTAAAGTAACAAAAATTAAATTCAAAGAACAAATATTAAAAGCAGCAAGGGAAAAGAAATAAATAACATACAAGGGAATCCCCACAAGATGATCAGCTGATTTTTCAACAGAAACTCTGCAGACCATAAGGCAGTGGCAGGACATATTTAAAGTGATGAAAGGTAAAAACAAACAACGAAGATTATTCTACCCAGCAAGGATCTCCTTCAGATTTGATGGAGAAGTCAAAGGCTTTACAGACAAGCAAAAGCTAAGAGAATTCAGCACCACCAAATCAGCTTTACAAAAAATGCTAAAGGAAATTTTCTAGGTGGAAAACACAAGAAAAGAAAAAGACCTACAAAAACAAACACAAAACAATTAACAAAATGGTAATAGGAACATATATATTGATAATTACCTTAAATGTAAATGGATTAAATGCTCCAACCAAAAGACATAGACTGGCAGAATGGATGCAAAAACAAGACCGATATATATGCTCTCTACAAGAGACTACTTCAGACTTAGAGACACATACTGACTGAAAGTGAGGGGAAGGGAAAAGATATTGCATTCAAGTGGAAAACAAAAGAAAGTTGGAGTAGCAATATTCATATCAGAGAAAATAGACTTTAAAATACGGACAGTTACAAGACACAAGGAAGGACACTACATAATGATCAAGGGATCAATCCAAGAATAAAATATTACAATTATAAATGCTTATGCACCTGGCATAGGAGCACCTCAATACATAAGACAAATGCTAAAAGCCACAAAAGAGGAAATCAACAGTAACAGAATAATAGTGGGGGGATTTAACACCTCACTTACACCAAGGGACAGATCATACAGACAGAAAATTAATAAGAAAACACAAGCTTTAAATGACACATTAGACCATACAGACTTAATTGATATTTTTAGAACATTCAATCCAAAAGCTGCAGAATAAGCATTCTTCTCAAGTGCACACTGAACATTCTCCAAGATTGAGCACATTTTGGGTCACAAATCAAGCCTTGGCAAATTTAAGAAAATTGAAATCATATCAAGCATCTTTTCCAACAACAATGCTATGAGATTAGAAATTAATTGCAGGAAAAAAAAACTGTAAAAAACACAAACACATGGAGGCTAAACAGTATGCTACTAAATAACCAAGAGATCACTTAAGAAATCAAAAAGGAAATTTAAAAAAAAACACATAGAAACAAATGACAAGGAAAACACAATGACCCAAAATCTATCAGACGTGGCAAAAGCTGTTCTAAGAGGTAAGGTTATAGCAATACAACCCTACCTCAAGAAACAAGAAAAATCTCAAAAAACAACATAACCTTACACCTAAAGCTACTAGAGAAAAAGAACAAACAAAACCCACAGTTTGTAGAAGAAAAGAAATCATAAAAATCAGAGCAGAAATATTGTAAATGAAATAGAAATGAAGAAAATAATAACAAAATCAATGAAACTAAAAGCTGGTTATTTGGAAGATAAAAAAATTGATAAACCTTGAGCCAGACTCATCAAGAAAAAAATGGAAAGGATTCAAATAAATAAAATTAGAAATTGCAACAGACAATGCAGAAGTAAAAATGATCCTAAGAGACTACTACAACCAACTATATGCCAACTGAATCAACAACCTGGATGAAATGGACAAATTCTTAGAAAGGTACAACCTTCCAAGACTGAACCAGGAAGAAATAGAAAATATAAACATACCAAACACAAGTAATGACATTGAAACTGTGATTAAAAATCTTCCAACAAAAGAAGTCCAGGACCAGTTGATTTCACAGGTGAATTGCATCAAACATTTAGAGAAGAGCTAACACCAATCCTTCTGAAACTCTTTCAAAAAATTGTAGATTTTTGAAATCTACAAGCTCCTTCTATGAGGCCACCATCACTGTGATACCAAAACCAGACAAAGATATCACAAAAAAATAAAATTAGAGACGAATATCAATGATGAACATAGACACAAAAGTCCTCAACAAAATACTAGCTAACAGCACACAAAGAGTATCACACACCATGATCAAGTGGAGTTTATTTCAGGGATGCAAAGATTCTTTAATATATGCAAGTCAATCAATGTGATACACCATATTAACAAATTGAAGAAGAAAACCATATTATTCTCTCAATAGATGCAGAAAAAGCTTTTGACAGAATTCTACAACCATTGATAAAATTGATAAAAAAAAACCAGAGATAAAATCTCTCCAGAAAGTGGGCATAGAGTGAACCTATCTCAACATAATAAAGGCCATATATGACAAACCCACAGCAGACATCATTCTCAATAGTGAAAAACTGAAAGTATTTACTCTAAGATCAGGAACAAGACAAGGATGTCCACTCTCACCACTCTTATTCAACATAGTTTTGGAAGTCCTAGCCACAGCAATCAGAGAAGAAAAAGAAACAAAAGAATACTAATTGGAAAAGAAGGAGTAAAATTGTCACTGTTTGCAGATGACATGATACTATACATAGATAATCTGAAAGATGCCACCAGAAAACTACTAGAGCTAATCAAAGAATTTGGTAAAGTTGCAGGATATAAAATTAATGCACAGAAATCTCTTGCATTCCAATACACTAACAATGAAAGATCAGAAAGAGAAATTAAGAAAACAATCCCATTTACTATTGCAAGGAAAATAATAAAATACCCAGGAATAAACCTACCTAAGGAGTAAAGACCTGTACTCAGAAAACTATAAGCTACTGATGGAATAAATCAAATATGACACAAACAGATGTAGAGATATACCATGTTCTTGGATTGGAAGAATCACTATTGTGAAAATTACTATACTACTCAAACCAATCTACAGATTCACTTCAATCTGTATCAAATTACCAATGGCATTTTTCACAGAATTAGAACAAAAAAAATTACAATTTGTACAGAAACACAAAAGACCCCAAATAGCAAGCGCAATCTTGAGAAAGAAAAACAGAGCTGGAGGGATCAGGGTTCCTGATTTCAGACTATACTACAAAGCTACAGTCATCAAAACAGTATGGTACTGGCACAAACACAGAAATATAGATCAATAGAATAGAATAGAAAACCCAGAGATAATTACACACATCTATCATCACCTAACCTATGACAAAGGAGGCAAGAATATATAATGGAGAAAAGTCCGTTTCTTCAATAAGTGGTGTTGGGAAAATTGGACAGCTATATGTAAAAGAATGAAATTACAACACTCCCTAATACCATGCACAGAAATAAACTCAAAATGGATTAAAGACCTATATGTAAGACGGGACACTATAAATCTCTTAGAGGAAAACTTAGGAAGGACACTCTTTGACCTAAATCACAGTGGAATCTTTTTTGACCCACCTCCTAGAGCAATAAAAATAAACACGAAAATAAACAAACGGGGCATAACTAAATTTAAAAGCTTTTGCACAGCAAAGGAAGCCATAATCAAGATGAATAGATAACTGTTAGAATGGGAGAAAATATTTGCAAACGAAGCAACTAACACAGGATTAATCTCCTAAATATATAAACAGCTCATGAAGCTCAATATCAAAAAAACAAACAATGGAATCACAAAATGGGCAGAAGACCTAAATAGACATTTCTCCAAGCAAGACATACATATGGCCAAGAGGCACATGGAAACATGTTCAACATCACTGATTATTAAAGAAATGTAAATCAAATCTACAATGATTTACTACCTCACACTGGTCAGGATGGCCATCATCAAAAAATCTATGAACAGTATATGCTGGAAAGGGTATGGAGAAAAGGGGACCCTTTTTCATTGTTGGTGGGCATTTAAATTGATACAGCCATTATGGAGGGCAGTATGGAGGTTCCTTAAAAGACTAAAAATACAACTACCATGTGACCTAGCCATCCCACTCCTGGGCATATACACAGAGAAAACCATAATTCAAAAAGACACGTGCACCCCAATGTTCACTGCAGCACTATTTACAATAGCTAAGTAATGGAAGTAACCTGAATGTCCATAAATAGATGAATGCATAAAGAACATGTGGTACATATATACAATGGAATATTACTCAGCCATTAAAAGGAATGGAAATGGGTTTTTTTTAGAGACATGTGTGGACCTAGAGACTGTCATAGAGTGAAGTAAGTTAGAAAGAGAAAAAACAATATCATATATTGACGCATATATGTGGAATCTAGAAAAATGGTATAGGTGAACATATCTGCAAAGCAGAAATAGAGACACAGACGTAGATAAAAAAATGTATGGGGCTTCCCTGGTGGCACAGTGGTTGAGAATCTGCCTGCCAATGCAGGGGATATGGGTTCAAGCCCTGGTCTGGGAAGATCCCACATGCTGTGGAGCAACTGGGCCCGTGAGCCGCAACTACTGAGCCTGTGCGTCTGGAGCCTGTGCTCCGCAACAAGAGAGGCCGCAACAGTGAGAGGCCCGTGCACCACGATGAAGAGTGGCCCCCACTTGCCACAACTAGAGAAAGCCCTCACACAGAAACGAAGACCCAACACAGCCAAAAATAAATTTAAAAAATAAATTTATTAAAAAATAATGTATGGACACCAAGGTGGGGAAGCAGGGTGGGATGAATTGCAAGATTGGGATCTATGTATATCCACTACTATGTATAGAATACATCAGTAATGAGAACCTCTTTTATATCACAGGGAATTCTACTCAACGCTCTCTGGTGACCTAAATGGGAAGGAATCCAATAAAGAGGGGATATATGTATACATATAGCTGATTCACTTAACTGTACAGCAGAAATTAACCCAATATTTTAAATCAACTATACCACAATTAAAAAAAAAAAAAGAAGCAATATTTGAAGATGTAACCTCTGAAATTTTTCAGAATTTATTAAAGAAATCTAAACACAGATTTAATAATTTTTAAAAACCCACAAAGATGATAAATAAAAGGAAACCACATGAATAAACACCTCACTGAAAAATTGTAGAACATCTGAGAGAAGCAGCAGTTTGTTTGTTTGTTTGTTTGTTTTTGCGGTACACGGGCTTCTCACTATTGTGGCCTCTCCCATTGCGGAGCACAGGCTCCCGACGCGCAGGCTCAGCGGCCATGGCTCACGGGTCCAGCCGCTCCGCGGCATGCGGGATCTTCCCAGACCAGGGCACCAAACCATGTCCCCTGCATCGGCAGGTGGACTCTCAACCACTACGCCACCAGGAAAGCCCAAGAAGCAGTTTTTAACCTCAAAAAAACTAGGAAAAAATGGAGAATATCTTCAAGGAAAAAATATACTGAGGCTGCCAGATTAATTTTATAAGATAGAAACTAAAACTCAACTCCACAATGTGTTTATAGAAATGACTGCCAACCTAGAATTGTATATTTAGTGAAGACATCCTTCAAGCATAGAGTGACAAAAGTTAACAGGACCTTGCAGCAAGAAGAGTTTTATTATAGGAAATTATAAAAGTTTTCTGCAATAGGAAGAATGACACCATATGGAAGTCTACAGATACAGAATGACATTGACAGCCATGAAAATGGAAATGAATACTTAAATGCATGTAAGTATGTTTGTATGTATACACATATATGACACATATATACATGCATATACTTATATGTGTGTGCATATTAATGTTTACACAGTTTTGTATATATACCACTGAAACTATAAAAGAAAATATTATTTTGTGAAAGTAAGAAATATATATATAGTGTTCATATAGATATATAAATTTATATAACTTAGGAATGAAGTAGTACATAAATCTAGAGTTTCTGAAGGACTGTATATCAACAAGGAGTAAGCATAAAGAATGAAATATTGCTAAGCTTTGTTATGTAAAGGATTCAGGTTGTAATTTTTATGCTATTCTTTCCAATAGCACTATCTATTTAAACTTTATCTATTTATATCTACAATTAATATAAATTAATTAAGATGCAGTGCTTCAGTCACACTAGCCAACATTGAAAGTTCTCAATAGTCATAGGCATCTAACAGATATTATATTGGACAACACAGATACAGAACATTTCCATATGACAGAAAGCTCTATTGGAAAGCCTTGTATGCAGAGCAACACATAAAATAACAGAAGACTATGTGATCTTACAAATAACTGAGAAAAAAAAAGGCAGTAATTAAAAAAACCCACAGTCTTAAAGAAGTCAAGAACCTAAAGTGTATATGGAAATGAAAGTAGAAATAAAAAGCATTCATTAAGGTGCTAGATTTAAAGTCATAATTAGTTAGAATTATCTTAATATAAATGGATTAAGGTCTTCTAATTAAAAGATAAAAGTTAGTAGTTTGATTATAAAAATAAAACGACCATATATTTCTCATAAGATAGCCATCTGAAACTTTAGCGCATGAAAACTTGAAAATAAAGGTTAAAACTTAGTTATATCATACTAACAAGCAAAAGAAAGCAGATATGGCTATATTAATGTGAAATAAAATAATTATTAAGGGATAAAGTACTGCTAGATATGAAGAGGGACTCCTCTTAATCATAAAAATATATTTTATGTCACTAGTAAGATAAAATAATTTTAAATATGTATGCATTTTATAACCTAAATTGAAATAGAAAGCTTCTCAAAACTAAAAAAATTCAAGACAACTTCTAAGTTATAATGGGAAATTTTAATGTCTCACACTTTGATAGAACAGAAGGAACAGTGAAGTTAAAGTTTCAGATTTGAGCTACAAAATTAACACATTTGACCTAATAGTAAAATGTAGAGGAATACTCCCTAAAACTACAGAAGGTAAATAATTTTATGGATACATAGAACATTTACAAAAAAGTCTGTATAATAGGACATAAAATAAAATCTTAACACATTTCAAAGGATTTAAGTCAGAGAAAATTTTTCCTAACCAAATTCCATTAAAACAGAAATCAGACTGTAAGTTTCCCTACCACCCTTATGTAATTTAAAGTTAAGAAATGTGCACTTTAAACAGAATCCCTTTGCTAAAGGAGACATGGTAATTAAAACATGGCAATAAGAACATACATATCAATAATTACCTTAAATGTAAGTGGATTAGATACTCCAACCAAAAGACATAGACTGGCTGAATGGATACAAAAACAAGACCCATATATATGCTCTCTACAAGAGACCCACTTCAAACCTAGGAACACATAGATACTGAAAGGGAATGGAAAAAGATATTCCATGCAAATGGAAATCAAGAGAAAGCTGGAGTAGTGATACTCATATCAGACAAGATAGTCTTTAAAATAAAGATTTTTTACAAGAGACAAAGAAGGACACTATATAATGATCAAGGGATCAATCCAAGAAGATATAACAATTGTAAATATATATGCACCCAACATAGGAGCACCCCAGTATATAAGGCAAATACTACCAGCCATAAAAGGAGAAATTGACAGTAACACAATAATAGTGGGGGTTTTTAACACCCCATTTTCATCAATGGACAGTTCATCCAGACAGAAAATCAATAAGGAAACACAGGCCTTAAATGACAGATTAGGCCAGATAGACTTAATTGATATTTATAGAACATTCCATCCAAAAGCAGTGGAGTACACATTATTCTCAAGTGCACATGGAACATTCTCCAGGATAGATCACATCTTGGGTCACAAATCAAGCCTTGGTAAATTTAAGAAAATTGAAATCATATCAAGCATCTTTTCCAACCACAACGCTTATGAGATTAGAAATCAACTACAAGCAAAAAAACTGTAAAAAACACAGACACATGTAGGCTAAACAGTATAGTACTAAATAGCCAAGAGATCACTGAAGAAATAAAAAAATACCTAGAGATAAATGGAAATGAAAACACGATGATCCAAAACCTACAGAATGCAGCAAAAGCAGTTCTAAGAGGGAAGTTTATAGCAATAAAATCTTACCTCAGGAAACAAGAAAAATCACAAATAAAATAAATAAATAAATCACAAACCTAGGCTTAGGCCTAAAGCAACTATAGAAAGACAAACAAACAAAACCCAAAGTTAGCAGAAGGAAAGGAATCATAAAACCACTTTAATTTTTCAAGGAAAAGACCAAGAGTTAGCAGGTAGAGAAAAGTACAAATTAGACACAAGAATGTAGAAGAAATGGAATATTTTAGTAATATGAGGACCACTTAAAAAGTACAAGACAAATAATAGGAAGCATCAGCAAAAGAAAAATAACTTTGAAAAATATTTGTAAAAATAACAACAAAGTTGATAAGCAATGGTGAGACTAATCAAGAGAAAAAGAGAGGAGGCACAGATCACCAAAGTCAAAATTAAAACAGGAATATCATTACAAATACTGCAGTGAGGAGATTATGAACAACTTTATGCCAATAACTATGAAAATATAAATGACATTGACAATTTTCTGTATAAATATAATTTATCAAAAATGACAGTAGAAATAGAAAATCATAATAAATCTTTAAAATAAAAACATTAAATCTGTATTAGTAATCCACAAAAAATATCCATTACCAGATGAATTCACTGGTGAATTCTATTAAACATGGATAGACAAAACTAGCTCTTATAGAAACTCCTCTGGCATGTATTAAATACAGAGCATTTCCCAAGCTGTTTTCTAATGCTATAGTCTTAATATCGAAACTTAACAAAAAACAATACCAAAAATAAAATTGAATGCCAACCTCATATATGAGTAGATATAAGGATATCCTAAATGAAATATTAGCAAACCAAATTAAGAAATTGAGATAGATAGACAGCAATGTAGATAATATATTGTGATCCACTTAGTTTTTTTTTCATGAATGCAAATTTTGCTTTACATTTGAAAAAATTCAACTCATTTTATACTCATTGATAGAATAAAAGAAAATTTATTTATAAAAGAAATCCAGAAAAGAAAACATTTAAAGAAATTTGTCATCCATTCACTTTATCTCTTTAGCAAACTTGAAACAGAAGTGATTTTCCTTAATGTGATAAAATAAATCTAGGTGAAACAAAGCCAGTAAATATTTTACTCAATTGTGAAATTTTGAAATCTTTCTCTTTTAAAACATATCTAGAAAACTCATTGTTTCTACTTCTATTAATCAGAGTATTACAGGAGGGCAGAAAAAAGTATGAGGATTGGGAGGAAATAAACCTGATATCATTTCCAGTTGAGACCATGATGTAGAAAATTCAAAATCTACAGATAATATATGAGAGCTTAGTAGGTGATTTTAGCAAGATTTCTGATTACACTTTCAATATAAACAAAACAAAATTCATATACCAAGAAGGACTGAATATTAAAATAATGTTACTATTTAAAAGCATCAAAACTGTAAAATACCCAGAACTGGAACTTAGCAAAAATAGATGAGAAAACATCTAGAAAACTATAACTCATTATTAACAGACAATGATGAACAAAATAAATGGAGATATATACCATGCCTTTTGTTTTGAAAAGTCAATATTGTAAAATGTTAGTCCTCCCCTGAAATTTATTTATAGATATGATATGCCAATAAAATCCTGACAATTTTGTTAACTTGAAAATCTGATTCTAATATTGAAATTCATAATGCAAGAGTAGAGGCATGCTTAACGACAAAATAAAAAAGGGAAAACTTTCACCTAAAAAAATCCAGAATCATTATGAAAATGTAATTAGGGCATTAGGGTATAAGAAGAAAATATAGAAATGGATAAATGGAACAAAATTGTGAATTCAGACAGCAAACACCACATACATAAACACAATATATGACAATGGTGGCACTTCACTGAAGTGGGAAAGTAGTTGATTTTTTCAAAAAATTATTAATGGGTTACTTAGACATCCATATGGTGAAAGAAAAAACATTCTTGGCCCCATTGTGGACCGAAACCAATGCCAGATATATTTAAGATCTTAATATGAAAAGAACAAGAATAAAGAAGTCAGAAGGTACTTAGAATATTTTTATGACTATAGTGTAGAGCAGAAACATAAACAGCATACAAAATCTTGAATAAATAAAAATCTTGAATAAATAAATCTTGAGAAAAACTGATACATTAGATTACATTTTATTTAAGAATCTGTGTTCATCAAAAAATAGCAGTAAAAGAGAGAAAGAATAAGCACAGATTAGGAGAAGTTATCAACAACCTGTATTGAACAATGGGCTCAAACCAGGAAAATAAAAGAACTTCCAGAAACTGGTAATACAAAGACAAATCACCTACTGTAAAATATGTATAAGACATTTATATAGCCATTTCAAAAGACAAAATTTCTATATTATCGATGGACATTTGTGAAGATTCTTGAACTCATTAGTAACTACAAAAAATGTTAAAGAAACCCTAATGAGCAACCACTAAACACCCAATAGAATGGTATATCTTCTAATTCAGCAGCTACAGTTCCATGTATATATCCATGGAAACATATGCACCTGTCAACCAGGAGATATGCACAAGAAGTTTCATTACTGCATTGTATATGATGGGACTAAACTGAGGAAAATCCAATATTCATCAACATTTGAATGTATAAATATATTATGAAAAAGTTTTACAACCTTGTATCAGTTTTCTTTTGCTGTGAAACAAATGTAGTGGCTTAGAACAGCATGCAATATTATCTCACAGTTCAGGAGGTCAGAAATTTGGAATGGCTAGATAGAGTTATCAAATCAGGGTCACACAAACCCTTATCTGGAGACTCTGGAGAAGAATCTACTTCTAAGCTCATTCAGCTTGTTGGTTAAACATAGCTCCTTATGATTATAGGATTGAGGTCCCCGTCTCCTTGCCAGCTGTCAGCAGCAGGTGGCTCTAAGATCATGGAGCTCATTCTCAGGTCTTCCATTTCAGCGACAGAGAAACTTCTTGATGTCAAATCCCCCTTATACTTAGAATTTCTCTGTCCTCTTCTAGGACTAGCTACAGAAAGCTCTTAGCTTTGAAAGAGCTCATGTAATTAGAATGAGCCCACATGAATAGTCTCCCTTTTCATTAACTCAAAGTCAACTGATTAGTAACTTTAATTTTGTCTGCAAAATCCATTTGACATGTATAGTAAAATAATCATGGGGAAGATATCTCATTATATGCCCAGTCAGGGGGATTATAGTGTGAGATATTGGGGAAAGGGCATCTTATGATTCTACCCACCACAATTGTTATATACCATGCAAAAATAAAAAAATAAAACACTACATTCATATGCAATAACATTGCTGAAACTAAAAATATAACATTGAGAAAAGAAAGTTCAATGAAATAATTATTTACCCTTTGATTCCATTTGTATAAAATTTTAAAGTAGACAAATATAAACTAGAACATTTAGAAAGGCATAATTGTGCAAAAACTATTAGTAAAAGCAAAGATGTAATTATCATAAAAATCACAATAATCATTAACATCAGAGAACATATAGGAGTTCTGTTATGCTATAGGAAATTTCTAGTTATTAATCTGTATGGCTACACTGTTATTAGCCTTATGAAAGGATACTTAGTTGAATATTTATGTTTTGTACACTTTTCTTTGTTGCTTATGCTCCATAATAAAATGTTTAAAAATAAACAGAGAAAAATTCTTGAGTGCAAGCATGTTATCCTGTGCATTCACTCATCACTTATTTCCTCATTAAATGTCCGTGATGTGCTAGTCTCTCTAGGTGGTGCAATTACAATAGCAAACAATAAAGAAAAAATACACACGTGAAGCTCACAGTCTAGTGATAAGATACTGGCAAATTTCTCCCTCAATTTAACTTTGTGTTTAAAGTACCAGATTTAAAATAATCATAGTAAAATAACTAAGGGGTGAGATATTAATTTAATTTCAGTACCACCTAACATTATTTTTCTACCATAATATATCATCAAGATTCAGATATTGATGTGATCAACAAAAAGGAAAATAATCTGGGAATACTTCCTGTTAAAGCTCCACTGTGGGGTTGGGAAGTGGGAAAGGGACAGACAGAGGAAATTCTCTGGGCAGTAACGAAGGCAGAGGAGGCTGACCCATGCAGGAACTAGCAGGATCACACACAAACATCTCTACTTATCACACCTGTTTGTCCTCACTTGGTATCCAGGCAACCCTAACACAACTTTAATTTGGTTGGGAAAAAATGGAGAGGAAGATATCTTTTCTTTAAGTACCTGTACTATCATGTTAAAAGAAAGAAGAATCATGGAATGTTAATTGGACCACCCTAAATCTTGACTTTTTAAAAAGTTGATAAGCTTTTATTATTTAATATGAAAATTTATGATAAAAAGCTATAGCTTTCAGAAAACATTTTGAGGCACAACACTTAAATAACTGTCATATGTATAGTAAAAATCATTGGCTGGTAAGAACTAACAGAAAAAAACCACTATATTTAAATGTTAGTTAAAGGCTATTAGAGATGAGATGTTTGCTGAATCTTAAAGAAAGCTTTGCTTTATTATGAGAAAAGAAAGAACATAAAGCAATTTACCCTAGAATTTACTCTTCTAGTGGCTTTCTTGTAGGTTAAACAAAACTTCCTTTCTTTAGATTTAGGGAACTAAAGGAAAATATGTTTGTCCATTCCTCATGTCCCCTCTCCCCTTCTTAGTATTATTTTGTTGTTGTCTTTTGCTTCTGCATGAATAGCATGAGGTTCAGGGAGACATTATATTTTCCTCCACTACTTTACTTGCCAATCAAGAGGTTGACTCAATTGATCCAAGATTAATTCTATTCCTGTTATTATAATAACTAGTTCCCTAAATCTAAGGTTTGTGTCATCAACACAGCATTTCCCTTGTAAAGGGGTTGGCTCAGGAGATGGAACCAATGCAGGCCAATGGGATATGAGGAATTTTTTATAGGCTTCAGAAAAGGAAGTTTTGTTGAGACTATAGGAAAGCCACAAGATGAGAGACTCTTATTCTGAATATTGTGGAATGTGAGAGCCATGTATTCACTATAAAGAAGTCCAAAGAAACCAGCCTAGAGAAGAGAGTACAAAAGCAGAATTATCAGGGAAATAGCACCAGAGACACAGAGTTGAGTCACTCCCATAGCCACCTCAATTTCTGGACTTACATTTACACCAGCACATATATTTCCACATGGTTTTGCCTGTTTGAATCGAGTTGCCAGCTTCTTGCTTGTAATAGCATCTAAAATAAATTATAACCCTATTGCTTTCTTTTGATTTTAAGTAAAACTCTAACAGATGGCACTTCATTACCTACTTTGTTTGTAGGTCCCCAAATTTCTCAGGTTCTCTTTCAACTTAAGGCTTTTGCAAATGCCACTGCTTTGACCTGGAAATCACTTTCTGATTGGTCTATTCTTGACTAAGTCCCAACAGACTTTCTGGTTTCATCTAAGATATGCCTTTGTAATGCCCCACAGACTCCCACTTTTTCTACAGACTCCCATGGTATGCTAAGATTCTCTTATCAAAACATCAAACAAATGAAATCATATAGACCTGCAGTTTTACTTTGCAGTCTCCTGCAATACACTAACACCAAGCACTGTCATCATCAACCCAGTATCCCTTGCTCCAAGAGCTGGGGCTAGAATGGTGTAGCATCTGAATATTGAGAGAAAATGTATAAAGGAATGGATGGATTATATGCAATTTTTGAGTTGCTGAAGCTTGAATTTATAAATCTGTGTTATTGTTAATTAATCAAATTCAGAAGGAGAATGGCTTCTTATACACAATTTTACATACTCTGCTCTCTCTGTCCATGCTGGATGACGCTTCTGACAACAAGGAAACCAATGCAATACTCCATTCTGAGCCTTTTGTTTATCTGTGTCTTCAATGGCAAAAGGAGTGCTCCAAAATTCTTAGGACAGTTACCGAGATTGTGTGATGATGGATGTGCAGATGTCACTACTAATATCTCCAGGATCTTCAGTAGTGACAGGCAACTGCTCAAAATACAAAGTAAGTTGAGTGTGTGTATAATTTATAACTATGTATGTGATTTATCTTAGATATCTTTAAATAGCCCCTTTGTTCATTTTACAATAAATGCTTTCATTTTTAAGAGTCAATGAGTCCTTTAGAGTTGCTATCTAGTGGACTTAAGGACGTAAACACATGTGTCTTCTGGGTAATTTGATAAGGCAGAATATTGCAAGTGTTGAAAAGGATAGTAGAGATAAATATTTCCAGAGTAAATCAGAAAATCAAGGCATTATTTTGGGCTAGTGTTTTCATGGACGTCATCCCCAAAATGAGGTCACTTGAACTGACCTTGAAAAATAAGCTAGATATACTCAAAGGGATATCAATACTTCCTTAACCAAAAAAAGAGCTTCATTATCTTTACTCTACAAAATTATAAACCTAGAAATGACCTCTCGTCAACTTTATTTCAAAGTAAATTATTCAATTTATTGTACTGTCAGCCAACCAGTGAACCATTTTGTCATTACTTTATTCAACATATATTTATTGGCACTAGTTCTGTTTAGGGTATTATGCTAGGGAACAAGGACACAGTGGTGGGCTAGAAAAACTCATTTCTGTCTTAATGAAGCTGACAGTGTATCAGTAAATATACTATTTAAATACATTATTTAAAACATAACTTCAGGGGCTTCCCTGGTGGCGCAATGGTTGAGCGTCTGCCTGCCGATGCAGGGGACCTGGGTTTGTGCCCCGGTCTGGGAGGATCCCACATGCCGCGGAGCGGCTGGGCCCGTGAGCCATGGCCACTGAGCCTGCGCGTCTGGAACCTGTGCTCCGCAACGGGAGAGGCCACAACAGTGAGAGGCCCACGTACCGCAAAAAAAAAACAAAAAAAACACATAACTTCCAATTCTGATAAAGATTAGGGAGGAGAGATACAGGTGGATAAAATGGCAAAAGAAAATCCCATTTCCTTGGTACAGACCACACAGGCCATGCACTCCACAACTTTAGAGGCCTCTCACACAAATTGTAGTGTAAAGGGACTTGAGCTTTATTTTAATTGGATAAAGAATTGGATGGGAAATTACTCCTGGATGTGACATAATTAGCTATGCATCTACAGAAGAGGCTCTGCTTAAGGTGTAAAGACTGGATTTGGGGCTGAGAACAAGAGTTGGTATGGAAAAACAATGGCTTTTTTCAGTGGTCCATGGGAAAAATAATAATGGTGATGGGAATGGAGTCAGAGAGAAAGGGATGAATAAATTTAGGAGAGATAATTGATAGGACTTGCTATGTGTATGTGTGGGCTACAAAGGAAGATGCAGAGTTCTTGAGGTGTTATTTACTAACAAGGGCCACGTGTTAAAGAAACAAATCTGGTGGAGATAGTAAATAATTTTTCTTTATACTTACTTTGTAAGATTTACCATGAAACCCTTGAGTAGAAATATTGATTAGGCATTCGGATATATGTATGGAAACACATAAAATGGGCTAGAAATTTTTATTCAGGATTCGTTGATGAGAGTATAAGGTATTCTAAAGGGAAGTGATATTGACAACAGAAACTAGGATTAAATTCATGTATCGAAGCACCAGTTTTCCAAACATCACAGTAGTTAAGTGAACTTGACCAATGTTAAGGCATTACCTTGACTCCTCAGTTCACATTCAGTAACCTTGTGGCTGGTGAGAAAATCTTTCCTTATCCTCAGGCCTTTAGTTTTGGCTCCTGATGACCAGTGTAGGCTTCTGGCACAATCACAGAGGTCACCATCATCATCAACTTCCTTGATTCTCCCTTAGGAAGTCCTTATCAGAATCTGATGAATTTTTATATTTCTCTATATATCTAGCCCAGGAAAAGTCCCAATGGACTGCAGCTCTCTGGCTTCTCACTTTTGATTTCATTTATCTGCAATGATAAATCAAGAGCCACCATGGAGTAGTGAAAAGAACAAGTATTCAATAAACAGACAGACCCCGTTTAAATCATGGCTCTACTTGTTTTGGATGAGTTACTCCATCAGTCTTACTCATTTACCTTGTGAACGTTAAATGTGAAAATGTACGTAAGCATGTCCAGCCTATATTAGGCACAAAACAACTGTTACTTTCCATTTTCCTGTAATGAACAATGCTTACTCTGTTTTACTTCCCTCTAGTCTATATTCATGATCACTGTATTCCTTTCCTTCCAGTCCCAGGACATCAATTGCTATAGATTGGTACATTCTTTGCATCTAATTTTGGATGATTTTAGATTGGGGAAAATCCACTGTGGGATCAGAGTATGCACATAGATTGCTGTTTGTTTACCACTTAAATAAATATAATTACAGTGTAGAAAGTACTGGGGAGGGCTTAGTAATCAAAACTCAATTTAAGAAAATAAAGTGGAATAATGACAATCTGTGATTCCACAGGAAAAATAAGATTCAGGAAGGTCTTGCACAAATAATATTGCATGTTAGTATGGACAGTTTTGCTTACCAGAATGTTTCACGTCTATGATTTTGTTTCTTAATTACAATAAATTTATGATGAATAATTGATGATACAACTCTCATTTTAATGATGAGAAGACAAAGGATCAGCAAATTTAACAGAAATAGGGGTAACCCATGGTGGTTCCAAGAGAACTAAATTCCAAGCCAAGCTCTTATTAAACCAACTGTTCCTACAAATTATTCACACTCTCTGAGGTGCTCAGTATTCTTATTGCTAAGAGAGGAGTAGGACTACTTTAAGATCTATTCCATACTGAAAAGTGTGAGACTCTGTATCTTATCAATATAAAGAGATACTTGGCAGAAATGGGATAAGAATCCTATTCTCTAATTCAAAGCATATCCAATGCATCATTTTGCTCAAGCCACTCTTTTGGACCCTGAATGCATAAGAATGGTGATTTGGCCCAAATAAAACATCTCAGCAGCTGAATGGGAAAGACTGAAGAGAGCAGACAAGGGAGCTGTGAAGTCGTAAAATATTCTTATGGTTCCCTACATATTCAGGAGCAGGTGATCAAGATATCATTTCAATAGGATTAAAGTTCCAAGTGAAACATGGCACATATATTAATTATAATGGAAAAAATGTGAGTGGCCTATATCAGTAGTTTTGAAATAGCTGAGACTGGCATCTTGGAAGTTGAATATATATGGCTATTTATATAACCCAGATGAACTAGAAAGATGGACCAGAAGAGTAGTGGGGATGGTTAAAAAGGAGTTTGTAGAGATGTGGTGGAAGGATCATGTTAAGGACTGGACTGGATGTGGAGGGATTACAGGCTGAGCCTCAGTTTTCTGGATTGGTTGGCAGGTAAATATTGGTGCCATCTTGCAGGGTGCTCTCAGCAAGAACCACCTTGGCAACTTCCACTGGGTATCTGTTGAAAATAAACAAGCAACTCTTCTGTTCTCAGGCTGGACCACTAGGGTCAGGTGAGTGATCCAGTTACAGTGCAATTTAGTGACTAGGAAGATGGTCAGCATGTCAGCTCATCTAAGGGATAAACTTTGTCCATTTTTGCTTTTGGGTAGATGTTATATATACCAGGAAAAGATATTCCACTTAAGACTCAATAAATACAGACAGATTTTTTTGGGTTACATGAGTGGATGGAGCTATGATAGGAATAAAATGGTAAAAAATTTTTCCATCCACTGAAAAACTGTCACAATAACAGAAGATATATATGATTTTATCATATATTTCTTTTGCTTAATAAATCAACAAAAACAGGGAATGTTGAGGAAAGTATCAACACAGAAAATAACTTCAATAAAACAACTATACTTGTTACCTAATATATTCAGTAAATGTATTAATTAAACAATTAGTGCTTGTTATTCTCTATGCATTATGCTTGATGTTATATAGTTTTATATATAATATATTAATCTGTAATAAATATAATATATAGTTATATTTATATATAAGAATGAAGGTATTATAGTCTAATGAAGAGTCAGGTATGTAAAACATAAAATAGAAACATTCTGTAAGAGAATTTTAGGAGCAAATTTCTCCTTAAAATGATGCATAAAAGAATTTAGCTGTGCCTAGGGAAGTTGGGAAGGTCTCATAAAGTGCAGGCTTCAAGTGAATATTTGAAGAATGAACTAAAAATGTATATAGCTCAAAAATTACAGAGAAAGAAAACATGTGCCAGAGATTGTTCAAGAAACTACGAGGAGTTTAATATTTCTGGAGGCTGAAACAAGAGTTAGATTGGTAGAGGAAAAGTATTAATAGGCATATGGGTCAGACCAAGACATGAAGTCTTATAACTTATGAAAATAAATTTAAATTATATCTTGGAAGCCAAAGAAAGACACTGATGGAATTTATGAACAGGAATAACATACAAAGTGTCTCAAAAGTACATTTTTATCATGCAGAAAATGGATTAGTTTGGAGATGAGGAGAGCTTCCTAGAGGTGAGATGAGGTTAATGAGTCTTTTATTCTTACCCAGTCTTTATTCTTTTTCTTAAGTGCCTAAATTGGAAACCTGGCCATTAAGCTACAAATGTGGAAAATATATGCTGGTGAGCACAATCTGAGCAGACTGACTTCCTGTGTGTTATGTCTTGGGAAATAGTAATACCATTCAACAGAATCATAGTACTTGAGGCAGGCATAGGGGAGACATAAGGCATTTGGATTTGTAGCTGTGTGTATATAATCTGGACCACTTCTCTTGGTTTTCAGAAACCTAAATCAAAAGTTAAATTCCAGAGTGAACAGGTCACTGAGTAAAAAATTACATTCATTATTTACTACTGATAATTGCTAATTTTAGTTTAAGGGTAATCAATTCATCAACTTAAATGTAATTTAAATTGTTTTCCTAAATTATTAGGATATCATTGTTAATGCAAAGATTCCATTGCACAATGTTGGTAATTATATTATTGCGTCTACAAAAAAGCTGGATTCTTTCCAGTATTATGATATATATCCCTTTATTTGGGGGAAATATTACATATTACTATTATTAACTATTATTGGGATGGAATTCAAGTCATAAGTAAGCCATACAGCTACTACTGTCAGGGAAGAAAAACATAAGCAAAATTCTTGTGTCAAAGCTCTTTATGTAGATCAAATATCATAATGTTCTGAAAGTGTCTTAAACGTAAGAACAAGATTAAGATTAACTGTGTAGCCACAGAGCTAAAGAAGCTTAACTTGTAAGACCCCTCACTTGCCTGAGCCCCCTCTCAAGGAGTCTTAGTAATGTGTATACTTGGTTGTCAGTTGTTGTAAAACTGTTGTAAAACTGGACCAAGTGTAATATTTTAACCACAATTAGTTAAGAATGGGCTCTCAACATACTGATGTCTCCCATCACACTTGTTCTCCTGTCAGGTGGTACAGTGGCTAAACTGTCATTAAGGGGTCAATTAAAGAGAAGTCTACATGAAATACTGAAACAGAAGAAAACTAAGATGTATATTATGCCACTACAATAAGACATCAACAACAAACTCATTAGCAAGTGACATCAACTCAGAGTATTTAGTCACTGGAAGAAAACTTGAAATATCCCAAACTCCAGAGCTCATCTGAGAATGAAGCTTGATAGACATTTTCCTAAATTTAACAAGAATCCTAAAAATGTTTATGACATCACCAACAGTGACTTGTGAAGTGGAAAGAGATAAACTAGTATGAATAAATAAATAAGCAAATATGAAAAATAACTATAATAAAGGAATGATTAAATTATTTTTTTTCTGTGAAGACAATAGTAAAAAATTGTTGTCACATGAAGAGTTGGTTTTGTAGCCAAAAAATCTGGTGGGTAGGGGAGTAACATAGAGCACTCTCAGGCTATTGATGTATAAAAATATTATATTGCTCTATGAATTTTTTCATTATTGGTGGCACTTAGTGTTTTAAATTTTATAATGTATTATGATTGTTGATTATAAATATTATTTCATAACTATTTGTAGCCATCACTTTGTATTGAAAAAGAGCCTCTACAAATATGGAAGCTTCAGGCCACACAAAACACTGCAATACTCCTCTTAAGATGCCTAGTACCAACCAGAAAGCTTCACATAAAAGTGCTCAATAAGTGCGGATGACTGAGTGAACAAGAATGTAAGAACTTAGTGACTACATGTTAAGCTATGTGCAGAAAGGCAGGGAACATAGTATTTTCATCCTGTGGCAAGAGGATGGCAATGTGAATTCAGGGAAAGGGAAACCTCAAAAACTATTTTAGTCTCAGTTCTATTACTGAACTTTTGACTTTATGTTTGGCAAAAATACCTTCATAAACCACTTGGGTATGGAGGTGGACAATATCAAGGCCTCAAAGGAAAAGAAGCTAATTTGCATGAGACAGAAAGGAAAAAAAAAAAAAATTACCTTCGTTCCTGATCATAAGAGGTGAAAAAGCCAAAGGAAGAGAAGGCTAAGGAGAAGATTAAAGGAAAGGATATGTGTGGAGAAGAATTAAGAGAGAGTAAAAAGGCAAAGAGAAATTGGACTAGATAAGAAATGATAGCATGAGTCCCCTACAATATGGAGGCTGAAGACGATTTTAAGAATGGTGAAAACGTCTGTTCTATTTGGATAATATATTGTTGGCACAATAAGAGCGTTCCGTCCTTCATCCACCTAACCCAGTCCTTTCCTGATGAAAATGCCAATGAATTCTACTTTACTCAAAATGCATAGTATAATACTTTTAATTTCCTTTTAACTAAAAAAATTGGTTGAAATTTTATATGGACTCTCTAGAGAGAATTCTCTATAGAGAATTCTATAAGAATGCAGGAACCTGGGAGGAAGAAGAAGACATGAGAATATGTGAGGCATAAACATTAGTAGAAATTCTGGGATGGGCTCTGGACTTCTACAGGCCACTGAATTTAAGGGTTTGAGATTTTCTACCCAGAGCTTCATAGGCAGGGAATTGTCTGAGTGTCACCAGTCTACATTAACTTCCTCCTTGAAAGATTACTCTGATAATGTGTTAAACGTCTTGAAGTTGAGATTGATGTAATGAAATATTATGAGTAGATGAAAATAAGTTTAGATGGACAAAAAAAAATATGTATTTGTCTGTTCTTACTATTTATTGCAAGGATACAAACTCATTGATCCTTTTTATTGTGATATGTAATTCAAACTTCTGGTTTATTTGCTTTAGATCTGGAGGCATAATTTTCTTTTTCCATTTACACAGCAAGGTGGAATTGTGAGTACAAATACAGTAAAATGTGTGTTGATTTCCACAGTCTGTAGAAACTGTAATTTCTGATATTCTCCAGAACAGAGATTTTTAATTCACAGTATTTCACTTTACTGTTGGAATTGCTGTAGGCTTTTTTTTTTTTTTCCTTAAGGCATCCGATGACTTTAGGAAAAAGCTCTCTAGCTTTCTGAGGTATTACTCCTTTATAGCACTCAGAATGGAGAGCAATGGAAATAGCAGACTGGAGACTGACCTGGAGGTGACATGTCTTAATTCTGTAGTGCCAGAAATGCTTGCCTGTCTGGCTGCCTTTCTTACTTATTACCCTACAGCAAATTTTTAAGATACTTATGAGAATAATTTTTCCAGATCACACATACTTGTGCTTATGCCAATGGAATTTGTCTCAACTGATCTAGGAATATGGGATCAAATTGTGCTTTGAGTTAGGTAGGGTTAGAATTGTGTTTCCTTTCAAGAGACTTACTTAAGATAACTTGAATATATAGTAGGGGACAACAACAGAGGTTAATCATTTTCACTAAATATGTTTGGGTTTGAATAAAATCTGTCAATAAAACAGTTCTGTTAAGGGACTGATACAGTTCTATGGGATAATGTGAATACTGAAATGGGTGTGGATTATTTTATGATGCATAACACAATATTATTTCATGATATTTATGGATTTGTGATTATTGTTAATTGTCTTGTGTATTTCATCCCTTCAAATATACATCAAGCAAAAAGTCTGCATGTATGAAAAAATGTTGCACTTGCTGGTGTTAAAAAATAGTGTGACTATTGAGAGTAGACAAGTCTGGATATAAATCTCCAAGCTATCACGTACTAGCT
Source organism: Pseudorca crassidens (assembly GCF_039906515.1). NCBI lineage: Eukaryota > Metazoa > Chordata > Mammalia > Artiodactyla > Delphinidae > Pseudorca > Pseudorca crassidens. The sequence continues at coordinate 18,628,388 of NC_090309.1, read as the reverse complement.
TTGTGTCCCCGGAAAATTATGTCTTCCCTCTGAGATTCCACTTCTTCATTTGTAAAATGGTGATAACCATGTTTTCATCCTAGGCTGGTTATGATAATTAAGTGAAAAAACATGTATAAAGTGCTAAACATCAGGTTAAGAAATGTTATTTTTCTTTCCCTCTGTTCTCCCCACTCAGGAAAGCAGCAGGAATGAAACTCATGTGACTCTCTAAATATACATCTAATATTTTCCTTCCTATATCTCACTAAGCAAATTACATAACTCTGTTATGTATGAAAAATCAGAAACAGCAAATTTCATGAAGAAACTGTGCAGTACAGGACTAAATATATCATTTACATCATTCAGTTAACATCAATACTCCAGATGAATTGCAATAAACCTGAATTGTACTGAGTCTGCCAAGCTACAACACCTTTAAACCTGTGGAACTATACAGAAGCATTTTATTGGAATAATTTGGCTAGATCTGTTTTCTTCTCATGAAAGCAGTGGGTCAATATTTTTGACATTGTAAGATATAATTCAATGATTAGTTAAATTTTAATAAAGCAAATGTGTCAATCTTGCCCAGTTCAACTAATTTTATGTGAAATGATCAGCAATATTTCATAAAAATCTCTACCCACTGATGTCTGATATTTGGACGTAAATTGATAAATATACAAGAGATTAAAGATGTGTTTATTTTGGAAAAAAGGCAAAACTACTGAATAGTATCTGAAACCATGAGGTCATTTTATATACTGTACTTGAGAATATTACAAAAATCAGGCAGTCGGCTTTCTCCATGGTTCTAATATGCATATATTTCAGTTAACAACAGCTAAATTAAATAATGCCAGTCCCCAGCAACACAACTCAAATTTAATTTACCATGGTATGTTAACTGTGGTAACTGGATAAAGTATAAACTTCACTGATACTGCTCTTCAGTTCACAAATCTCTGTGAATAATAGATGTACATTGTGATGAATGACCAGTCAATCACTTCTTTTCAAGTCTGTTGGTCACTGGTCACTGCATGCCTGTTATGAAGCTCACACACAGGCAGCAAAGTGTTTAGTTTTTGCTGTCTCCTTGCCTCCCAGGCATAAGACCATGGGATATTTTACAAATAAAATAGGAAATTGGTAAACAATGATGGAAGAACAGAAAATAAATGAAAAGTGATAATGACAAAAGTAAAATTTGAATTGAACATACAGGAATTTACAGAAGAAACAGCTGAACGTTGACACTGCTGACATTCTGGAAACTCTAGATATGCAGCTAGAGAAACTCAGTAAATGCCAACTTACCGAAGTAAATGAGGAAGTGGTTGTGACAAAAAAAAAGAGATGTCCCAGGGAAAGTGATAAAGTGATCATGAAAAAATAAATAAATAAAAAACACTTGGAAATATACCATGACATTGAAAATACACAGGGTTAAATATTAGAAGCTGTTCAAACTCAGGAAAGAGTACTATACTTTGCTAATGCATATGTAAGATATTGTTCTCTATTATAAATTATACAAGAATACAATGTTCAAACTATTCTTAAGATTTTTAATAAAGAAATAAAAATGCAATTTTCAATATATCCAATACCTTAAATTATAACATCTAAAATATTTGACTATAGTTTTTCATTTTCCTAAACATTTATAGGACAATAAGTAAATTTTTAATGTTTTGACAAAGATTTTTAAAGGTCGTGGAATAGTCAGAATTTTTCCCATTGATTTTTACAATCCCTTGGTATGATTTCAGGTTGCATGGCCTATTTTACAGTTCCACATTACTATGACAAATGAGAACTGCTGTAATTAAAACATTAAAATGTATACAAAGGAAGCTGTGTCTTGGTTTTATTTTTTAAATGAAAGACATGACTGAATATAGAGGACATTATTTTTCTTCAAGAGATCATGAGAAATCCAAATATATGTTTGGGTATCTTCTCATGTTTTCATTGTCTCATGGATACCAAATCGTTTAACAGAGGCAGGAATTCAAGTGTAATTTTTCTTTTTTCACCTAAAATAATTATAGAGTTTAGAAACAGAGCAATAAATAAGTCTTATATTTATTAATATGATTATTTCTATTTCAATGCTTCTGGCAGCCGGAGTTTAAACTTTTAGCAACACACGTGTCCATGAGTGAAGTTGAATATGTATGGAGCTGTAAGCCTAGACAACAGAGCTGACTAGTTTTCATGGTTCAAGGGCTTTCACAGAACTTACTTTTCCAGAGTATTTTCTTCTTTTTCTCCATGTCCATAGATTTAATATTTGACTTGAATGCTATGAAAATAACTGAAGTGATGAGTCACATTCTTGGGTGTTTTTGTGGTTTTGGTTTGACTTTCCAGTTCATACAGGGATGTGAATTTCCCTATTGCCTCCACCTCCTGACTACATATTCCCATCCTCATTTTCTGTATTTTCTCTGATGCAGAGATCCCAAGGCTCAGAGGTCTCAAGGCTCAATACCAAGTGTCCTTACCTCTTTTTTTAAAGTCATGTCATATGTATATATTTATATATATATATATATATAATTAAACAATGCCATTTGCAGCAACATGGATGGACCTAGAGATTATCATAGTCAGACAAAGACAAATATATGATATCACTTATATGTGGAATCTAAAAAAAAATGATACAAATGAACTTATTTACAAAACAGAAACACTCACAGACATAGAAAACAAACTTATGGTTACCAAAGGGGAAAGGTGGGGAGGTATAAATTAGGAATTTAGGAATAACATATACACACTACTATATATAAATCAGAAAATCAACAAGGACCTACTGTATAGCACAGAGAACTATACTCAAAATAGTTTAATAACCTATATGAGAAAAGACTCTGAAAAAGAATGAATATATATATATATATATATATATATATATATATATAAAACTGAAGCAATTTGTTGTACACCTGAAACTAACACAACATTGTAAATCAACTATACTTGGATTAAAAAAATTTTAAAAATATTCATGTCAAACAAGGGAAGTGAAAGTGGCTAAATTCCACATGATTTTAAAATAATATTTAATGAATATATATGACTGATACACTAAGGCTTCCAAAAGGAACTCGGAGGTAGTTTGATTTAAGGTAGAGAGTTCTTAAGTTCTGAGCAGGGGTAGGGCCAGACAAGTATTGTTTGGAGACTGTTATCATGAGTTGTATTAAGTCGAGGTAGGGTGATCAAGTGAAAAACAACCCCCAAATTTAGTGGCTTAACATATTCAAGTTTGCTTTTCACTGAATTTAGAGTTTAATGGGTCCACGTTGATTCAGAGAGGCTGGAAGGAAGATCTGAAACATGTAGTCACTGAGAGTCTCAGGGTCCTTCAATCTGGAGGTAGTCAGATGGTGGACAAAAAAGAAGAGGCACATCTGCTATTCCCTGCCTTGGTCTCAAAGTGACACACTTCAGTTCTGTTCACATTCTGCTGTTGACAATCAATCACGTAGACCTACCCACCTGCAAGGGGGTAGAATATATTTTATTCATATACCCCAAGAAGAAAGGAACCTGATATAGATCAGTACTAGCATCTTGACATATGGCCTTGTTTAGACTCAGGCTAATAGACAAAGGTGATATAGGCACAGGGCCAGCTACATAATTAGAGAGACCCAGAACAAAACAAAAATGGAGGACTCCTTTTTCTAAAAGCAGGAAAATGGGGATAATCATGCCTGTATCATATACTAAAAACAAAAAGTACTAAAATATTAATTTTTTTTTCACACACTCTCTCTTGACATAACACGGTGGGTTTTTTACTTGTTACTTAATGTCATCCTCCCTGAGGAATGAAAATACTTTCAGGGTACATGCAGAATGTCACATGCACCCAGGGTACTGGCCCAGGAATCAGTGAGCATGTATGGCTCACCAGCTGCTGGGTCCCCCTCCTGCCAGCTGCTAAACAGACCTCTCTTGCTGGCCATGAGTTGGGAAATCAATCTCTCCTTCCCTCAGCTTCCCACTCCAACCCTTGGCAGACAAGTGACCCTCAAGAGATTACAACTCAGGACATGCCCAGTATCTGGATCTGGGGCAGCCCAGAGCTTCACTCCCACTGATTCACCCACTCAACAGCTGTGGAGCTGCCAGCCTGGAGCAGGGTTGGTGTCAGCATGCCCTGCCCTGAGTCTCTTCATGATGGCACCCCCACCTGTGGAATGGAGGTCTCTCCCTGAAAGAAAAGTAGAGAGTTGTAGCAGTCCTGGGGTGGAGGAGGAAAGGAGGAGGCTGAGGAAGCCCAGATTCCAGGGCGCTGGGAGGCTGAGGTTGAGAACCCCATGCTGGGCAAGCGGGGAGATGATAGGAGACTTCACTGCCTGTGAAGCCACAACTCCAAGCCAAGGCTCGAAGCTACCAGCACTTGTTCCATTGTCCCATTGGGCTTTACTTAAAAAACACAAATTCAAAGATAAAATGAACAATTTCGATATTTTAAGACAACAACTGCAAAGCATTGAACTTTCTTCTGAGTTAAGTCCCAGTGCAAAGGCACATGCCAGTGAAGCTGGCCCAGCATAAACCACGTTGTTTAACCATCTTAGACTCCCTCAGAGATGTCCTCCTTGGAGAGGTAGCTATTAGGTTTACCTCTTCCCTTTTTCACATTGATAACACTAACGTGTCATCATACAGGAGGTCAGTCTCAAGGGATTTGAACATGGGTGTTCTCCCAAAATCATGAATCATGAACTTCTGTGCCGTACCTCAGGTAGAAATTATTTTTCCTTTGCTGAAATTATTTTCAAAGTTTTTTTGTTTGTTTATAATACATTAAGGAATAATTTTTGTGTTACTTCTTCTGAAAGGCTTTCAAAGATCACCCCAGAGGAAAAAAAGACTCCTCCTTTCTATCTTTAATTGGGCGATTTACCACAGGTAGTAGTATAAGTGTCAGAATCTTCCTGAGGGCATTTTTAAAACTATCTATGCTTACATTCTCCATGTTGAAAATTTAAGAATAAGAGACATGTATAGACTGAAAAATTTCTTGATATTTTTCTGATACAACAAAGTCTCCACCTTCCACTGAGGTCTATACTTGAATACCTGGACTTTATGCAGAAATCTTTCTTCAATTAATTATTACTTAGGTTTCTCATTACATATGGGCTCATGCCAACATTCCCTGGATTGAACATAACTTTTGCACTCAAGGAGGTCTTATTCATTTTTATTTTCAAATGTCACTTATATTCTTATCTAGCACATGGTGGGTATTCAATAAATATTTGTAATTTTAACCAATGAATTTAGATTAATACAAATTTTGGCACATTAAACTTCAAAACAGAGTCCATAAATAAGGACTTAGCACAGTCTGACGTAAAATGCCTGATATTACATTGGGATGACTATAGATCCTAAACTCCTGCCTTAGATCAAATGAGCCATTCTTTCTGTGTGGGGAAAAAAGACAGCCTAGATAGCAATGTTTGGAGAGCTTGGCATGCTTTGCAGTCCACCTCCTATAAAGAGGTATAAAGCTGTATCTTGTAGGTCTGTCTGTGTGCCTTTTCATTGCTGTTTTCTCTCTCAGTCCATTTTCTGTTTGCTTTTATAGGCTTGGAAATGTTATATATCCACTTGACTCGCATGATGAATTTGATATTGTCGAGGTCCCCAAAGCCAGACTGTACAAATGTTTGCACATTTTCTTAACTCAGAGTATTTAGCCAGTTGACTGTAGCATCTGCCTTGGATATGGCAAATTTCTTCTGGTTAGCACCAGCTCCTGCAATTCATGCAAAAACCAAGGTGGTTTCTTCACCTCCCATTGCATTATGTCCACAAAGCAACCATCATGGACAGCTTTGGGCTGATATTAGTTTGCCTTTTAATTCATCAGCTAACTAAAATGTACACATGAGCCAGAAACTCAATGATATTAGATGGTTCATAAATAGAATTACTCAACAAAGATAAATTATCATTTTATAATACATTGTCAAAAAGCTGGAACTTTTAATAAGAATAACAAGGAGATTCAACCAAGTTAGTCAGTGATGATGTTCTCATTTATTGTCAAATGTCAATTTCTTTAACAGGAGTAATAGCTATTTTTTTCTTTGCTGCTGATTCAATGCCCTTTAAAACTCACCAACACAGTGAAATATTTTTTAATTAATTCTATCCGACCTTGACCACCTCTTGGCATCCTTTCATTTATTATTTAAGTTGCTTCTTTACTTACTTAAAACGTTTTGCATTCATATGGAATATAAAATAATGTAATGCAATACCACATGATGTGACATACAACATATGTAGTTTAGCTATCACTTATTATGTACCTGGCACTGGTAAGTGCTTTATATAAATTATACCATTCCATCGGCACAAAAAATTGATGATATTATTATTGCTATTTTATATGTGAAACTTAGAAAGTTGACTATTTATGGCATAATCATCAAGGCCGCTTAATCAACATGAATATTCCAGGAAAACGCAAAGGAACTACTGGACCACAAGTTCTCATAATAAGGCTTAGGAATTTGAAAATCTTCTAGCATCCTGGGTGGTTCATAGCCATTCTAGAAATTGAGAACCATTAAAATACATTAAGATTAAGTGTAAGCCTGTGTTTAGTTTCCTCAAAAAGATTGAAAGTGTCTAAAAAGAAAAGAACACCCACTTTTCTCTGTTCCCAATCTCTCAGTTACTACCTATGAGATGTTGTATACCATCAGACAAGTGTTTGTAAAGAAAGGCTTTGGTGGGAGAAAATATTTTTTTTAAGTCTTTGAGCACCAGTAAATGAGAATTATCAGGTCTATTGCATGCCACTCTGGATAGGACCACTGAAATAATGTGTCACTCAAAAATACTTGGTGATTATGTATTCTATTCATTGACTCCTTAAAGGAAAAATAGATTACTGACTATTAGAGAAAAATAAAGCCTATAACTAGGTCCACGTAGTTAAATTTGAGGCTTATCACTTATAAATCATTTCCCACAGGAGTTGCAATGTCCTTTTAAAGATCTGAGCAGTGAAGGAATTAGTCTAGTGCAAGGAAAATGAAGTACATGAGCTGAAATCAATTCCACAGCTTCTAGTCAATGAGTCTCCGTAAGAGGGGTAACTTAATGGGGCTGGTGGAGGGAAGAATTCGAACACCCTATCCTCTTTGACCCTCCTGCCCTGGCCAAACACCATAGGCAAAAGATAGAAAAGTTTGAATTTTTCTCTAAAAAGCGGTTATTAGCAGAGTAGTTCTATAACGCAAGGGTCCCCAACCCCTGGTTCTCCGACTGATACCAGTCTGTGACCTGTTAGGAACCTGTTAGGAACCGGGCTGCACAGCAGGAGGTGAGCAGCCGGCAAGTGAGTGAAACTTCATCTGCCGCTCCCCATGGCTCGCAGTACCACCTGAGACATCCCCTCACCTCGTTGTGGAAAAATTGTCTTCCATAAAACGGGTCCCTGGTGCCAAAAAGTTTGGGGACCGCTGCTATAACGGATGCAACGTTGGAATCACCCACAGAGCTTTAAAAGGTACTGCCAGGGCCTCCACCTCAGCCATTCTGATTTAATTAGCATGGAATTCGGTCTGGGCCTGGGGATGTTTACAAGATCCCCACTGATTATAATGTGCTTCTAAGCTTGGAAACCACTGTTAAGAGATTTTCTCTTCCTTGTATTTTAGTTTCAGCCAAGAGTCAAAGCCAAGTCCATTCACTCACAATACTTTTCAACATGAGGCAGATACTGAGTGTAGGTGAAAGGTGTAATCTCACTGACATTGACCTCATCAGGCTCTTCTGAGCTCACCTACTTTTCTGAGATCTGGGATTCCTTACCTCCTCTTGCCCCCTCTGCCCTTTGAATTATCACCCTAAGGAGCAACTCTACTAATACTCTTTTCCTGCTGACTTCTTTTTCAGTGACTTGAATGAGCGCATGAATGAGACCTAAGCAAAAAAAAAAAAAAAAATCTGAGCGGGAACTGAAAATACTGAAGCTGCATACCCATATCCCCATTGCCTAACCTCAATGGACCTTGCCCTGACCACCTAACAGCTCCTTTGCTATAACCACCAAATGAACAGATGAATCTTTGTTCTGGTGCAATCTGATGATGGATACTTTGAGAAGGGGATGAAGAAAATTTTTAAAAAATCATTAGGAATCTGGGATTACAGCTTTACACAGTAATTCTCAAACCTGCCTGCAAGTTGCCATCACCAGGGGAGCTTAGAACACTACTTATGCCAAGACCTCACTTCCACAAGCTTCCAATTTAATTAGCATGGACATGTTTTTTTTTTATAAGCTCTCCAGGTTATTCCAATATGGAGCTGAGTTTCAGAACCATGCCTCTAACAAGAAAATAGCTTAGCATACTTAAAGATGTCTGGTTTAATAAAATGATCATCAAGGTAGGAGGAGGTAAGGGACAACTGATAAGAAGCAGTATTTAGCAGGAGAAAAGAATGTTGCTAGAATATGTTATAGCCCAACCTGGAAAAGGAATATTAGAGTGGTCAAGAAAACTAAACCCAGACAGAAAAGACACATATTTCAGGCAGTATAGGGAGCACTTCAGTGTGATTTATGGAGCCCTGGGAAAGTCTCCAAGTGATTCCCTCCCAACTCAATACCCAAATTCACCAAATCAGAAATTATTTTCTTTTAAGGCTGAGATGACTATTAAAATAAACATGGTCTGGGGAGGGTAATGTCTTCAACTGTTATTCTTTTACACAACTTTTTGAGTGAAGATTTTTAAGAGTTGGGGAGGCTGCAGGGAAAGAAGGAAGAAGAGAGCCTGCTGAATAGTCACGGGTGAAGCCATTTCACATTTTGAGGAAGAGGGGATAAGTTAGACAAAGGGGTCTAAAATTTTAGGTAGACACATACACACACAAGGTGATAAATCACAAACTTTAAAACCTGAATATATGTCTGACGTCCACCATATTACGAGTCTGAACTTAGGCAATTTGTTTAACTGTCCTTACTTTTAATTGTGTTGTCTATAAAACAGAGGTACCAGCCAAATGACTCATCATAGTGTTGAAATAAACAAGTGATGCAAATGATGTACTTGTGTTTTGCTTAGAATAGCACAGAGTAAGTTTTCAACTGTCTAAATCAAAGCTACAATATAAATATTTTAAATTATTTAATAAAACTTTCTTTTCAATGTAGCTTTTGATCAGTTAGTAGCCCTTTACCATTTTATTTTCTTCATAAAATTTGTTATTATTAGATATTACTTATTTGTTTACTCTTATCTATTTAGTACCTTCTACTCATGAAATATGCAGAGAAACAAAGAAAGGTAACTATTTGCTTTGTTAAGGTGACTAACCTTTTTTCCTAAGAAAATGATAATAGTACTTAATAATATCTAATAATACTTGTGTCCAGAGCTTCAAGTATGTTCACACTGTTGGGTCCATACTTGAAGTGTAAAGCTGCTGATTCTATCAGGGAAATAACATTTTGTTTTCTTCCATTTGGTACCTGCCCTAACAATTATTGGAAAGTGAGCTTAGCTGTTCTTTGAAACTGTTTCTTCAAAACTTGTCCATCTAGTCCTGGATCTTTGCCTTGAACATCTCTCCAATTCTTTACATGCCGCAAGTTTATCCAGTTGCCACAAGATTATGCCCAAGCTGGCTACAGTGTAGGTCCCAGAGCTGTTGGATGAAATAGGAAAGGTTTTATTCTTTTAACAAGCATTTCAATGTTGTGAAATGCTATGAACGCTAGATTAGAAATCACAGAAGCTTTAAGGGTGGAACCCGAGGCACTATTCTGGGTATGTCAGGGAAAATATTTGCAGAGTTAGAAGCATTGATCTGTATCCCGTAAGTATATTCACAAAAGTAACTCAAGTTACTGCTGCTGACAATTTTATGCTGTTTCTCATTCTTCTGATCAATCCTAAAATTTATCTCTCTCTAATGCGGCATTTTTCATTATTTTAGAATGTGTCTAGTTATGTGAAAAGGATAACTTCAACTAACACCTAGGTAATCTGCTTGAAAATAAGGGGTTTTCAGGATGATGGAAAGTTTTTAAGGTGTTAAATTAAGGAAGAGTATGTCTTTAAAGGGAGTCTTGCAAACAGAACATGGCCAATTCCACAGCTCTGTGTTTACAGAAAAGCTCACACACACAGAACGATGGGTCACTCTCTGTATCCAGGTATATGTAAAAGAGCTTTGTAATCCTTAATAATAGATCAAGTTGGTGAAAAATAACTAAAAATGAAATAGTTATCAGCCAATTATTCTAACACTGAAGATATGTAGCATTTATTATTGAAAAACATTGTTCTAAATGCTATGCATATATTAACTTATTTTATCTTAGCACTGGTTTTAAGAAATGGATAGCAGCATTTGTCTTCATTTTACATTTGAGGAAACATATGCAAAGCAAGAAGTTAAGTACCTCGCCCAAAGTCACACAGCTAAAAATGTGGGAAAAGTTGAATTTTGACATAGGTAGTTGAATCTGCTTTTTACAAATCAGTAGCTTGCTCTCCCAATTCTAGAAAGCTATATGTATTTGAATGTATAGATAAAATCTGTATCAAGTATATTCTATAATTAAGTCAAATTAAATTCAAAGCACATGAATTTCTTTAGATTTGATAAAAATCAAACTAGGCATTTAAATATTTTAGTAGGTTGCCATATACGTTATTTGATAAATTGAATAAAAATGTCATATTTCATGTCTTTATATTGGTGTATCCACTGTCAAAGTGTCTTCCTAGCCACCAATCAATTGATTTATCAGAAAAAAATATATGACCAAAAGACAATTTGAAGAGACAAATGGTATTTCTCTGTGCCTCAGAGATACATAGCTAACCAAGGATTTGTTTATCTAAGGATAATTCCCCAGGGGAAGAGGTCAGAATTTCAAATATTAAAACCTAGAACCTAATTCCAAGGAAAGGACCCTAGATTAGACTCCAGAGTATAGGTTAGTTCTCAGAAGCAGCCATTTTCAGCTCCAGGATACTTGCCAAAACAGTTGAGCAACAGTGATCAACAAACAAAATAAAATCCATCTGGGTTGAGCTAATTTGTTATACTAATATGCAATTATATATATTTACTAAAGTAGGTATTAATTTTATATTTTGTTAATTTATTATTTTATGTAGAAAGTAGGTATTAATTTTATTCAATCCTGGTGCTTGGAATAGTGACACCTTGTTTAAACAGAAGTCAATCATGTTTAGCTGTCTAGAACAATGAAAATTCTGAGGAAATAAAGGTAAAATTTCCAAGTAGCCAAAATGATGTCTAGGTAATAAAATGTCACTGAAGATTTGGTAAGTCCTTTGATCAGATTCAAATGAATTTCATCAACATTAATAAAATGAGTTTTCTCCCTGTCTGTTACTGTATTGCATGAAATTGGCACAGTAAATTCTTATCAAAATCAGGGATTGTTTGAAATGGTACAATTAAAAGAACAGGTTATGCGCTCAGAAGATTAATGCTCCCAACTCCCAAGATGTCCATGCCCTCATCTGCAGAAACTGAATATATTACTTAACATGGCAAAGTAAAATTAAGGTAGAAGATGAAATTAATGTTGCTAAGTAGCTAATCATGAATCATCCACGTGGGCCCCAATGTAATCCCTAGAGTCCTTGAGTGGGCAGGTCCTTAAAAGATCTTTAAAAGGAAGAAAGAGAGGGAGAGTCAGGATGTCAGAGAGTAGGAAGGAGACTTTCTGGCTTTGAAGATAGAAGGTGGCCATAAAACTGTGAATGTGGACAATCTCTAGATAGTAAGAAAGAAAAGGAAAATGATTCACCTATAGAACCTCCAGAAAGGAATGCAGACTTGCCAACACTTTGAGTTTTAGTCCAGTGAGACCCATTTCAGACTTCTGACCCCCAGAAATGTAAGGTAAGAAACTTGAAGTAATTTAAAGCAGTGACAGTAGATTAATACAGTTTATTTGGTTCATAGAAAATTCAGTTTGGGGGACTTGATGAAGGAGTCTCTGAAAGAGATATTTATCATCCTGTTTGTGCTTAGATCCTACCCACCCTCTCTCTGCCTCACTCAGTAGGGCAAGGTGGTAACCCTGCACGTTTAGTTTCCCAGGTTCCTGTGTAAGCTGGTTTCCTGCTGAGTTCAGACAGTGAGACAGTGGTGAGTGTTTGCTAGTGAGGACAGGAAGGAAGGAAAAGCCAGAGCATTTCTTCCCGCCTCCTTCCGTCTCAGTTGGTATCTATGGAGGTGATTTGGGTCTTATTTGTGCTTTAGGTGCTATAGGGGGATGCTTAGCTGGCAGCTTGATCCATCCTTTCTGTGATCCCATTTTGCACTGGATGTCCCTAGCCTTGGTTTTAACCCCTCCCCGATGGTTTCAGGTTCTTAGCTCCAGAAATACATTCTCTCCATTGTCCTTTAGTCTTTTCAGCTGTTGTTTATCATTGAGGAACCTCAGTGTTACCTGATAGGCTTGTCAGCTTTTTCTATCACCTATGTGTCCAAATTCTTTGATTAGATTCCCTCTGAGAGCTTTTGTTTTCATAACTGGAAACTGTGAAGCCATATGAAGTTTCTTAGGTAACTTTAGATATAATCTTAATAGCTGTGGTTCTTGGTGAGGATGATTATCCTTTTGGATGACTATTAGAAACAGTATTCATGGGCAGGGAAAAAGAATCAGGGAACAGTATCCCATATAACATGATAAAGATGAGGTTGATGATGATAATGCTTCTGCTGTTGTTATGGCAATGACAACAATATCAACAATGATGAAAGTAACATAGAAGTAGCACATTACTGTTAGATGGAGATTTTGTGCTCGGCCTTTGTTATCAAAACCTGTAGTATCAAGACTTCCCTGGTGGAGAATCTGCCTGCCAATGCAGGGGACACGGGTTCAAGTGTTGGTCTGAGAAGATCCCACATGCCGTGGAGCAACTAAGTCTGTGCGCCACAACTACTGAAACCTGCATGCCTAGAGCCCATGCTCTGCAACAAGAGAAGCCACCACAACGAGAAGCCTGCACACCACAACGAAGAATAACCCTCACTTGCCGCAACTAGAGAAAGCCCACTTGCAACAATGAAGACCCAATGAAGCCAAACATAAAATATAAATTAATTAAAACAAAGAAAACCCTGTAGTATCTGAGTAGACAATCTGCCACTTAGTAGCTGTGACACTTAGATAAGTCACTGCACTGCTCTGTCTTGGTCATTGCATATGCAATGTGATCCTGACAATGTATACCTTATGAATTTGGGGAGGATATAAAATAAGAGATACAGAAAACATTCATAATTTGGCACACAGTAAGCATTTAATAAAAGGTAGCAGTAAGACTGACTTCTTATATTGAACTCAAGTATTAATAAAGATTCTGCCTTTCTTAAAGATGAACACTCAATTTTTAAAAAATTGAAGTCCTCTAACATTTGTCTAGGATTTACCTTTTCACAGTTCCTTTTACTTATGATCCCAATGCACTGCTTGCCTAGCATAAGAAACTCCAAATATTGTTTCTTCTTAGCTCTTGTGTTGCCCTGCTCCATCTGCCTGATGGATTTCACTTTGCAAATCCAGACTCTAGGCTCCTCATGCCACCTGTCACCACATACTTGACACCAAGCTCTGTCTACCTGGTTGGATGCTTTCCAATTATTTGCTTCTGGGCTGCTCCTATACCAGGGAAAGGCTTCTTGCCTCATTTAACCCTTCTGTACCAAGCTACAGAAAAAGACACACAATAGGAGCCACTTTGCCTAATATTTGTTAGCACTGCTATATGCCTGAGAACAACGATAATATTCTGCTTTTAGGATAAAAAGAAAGACACCCCTCCCCCCACCCAGACACTGGAGACTACTGAACAAATTGTTTTTCTCCTTGTTCTATGAAACAATGACTAAAGCCATTTTCTGAAAATGAGTACTGTTAATCATTGGATCATTAACCTTTACAATGTCAATGTGTTCTCCATATCAAGTTCAGTTAAATGGCTACTGGAGGTAACAGTGAAAGGAACACTTCATGTGAATGAACATATTAATGGTTTATTTACTTCTAAATGCACTGTGAAGGATTTAGGTGAGAGCTAATATATGTTAAGAAAGCAAAATACCTCAAAGAACAATCTCACAGCAAGAAAGTGGGAATTTGACAGATAAAAGGTAGCCTGGGGCTTCCCTGGTGGCGCAGTGGTTGAGAGTCTGCCTGCCGATGCAGGGGACACGGGTTCGTGCCCTGGTCCGGGAAGATCCCACATGCCGTGGAGTGGCTGGGCCCGTGAGCCATGGCTGCTGAGCCTGCGCGTCTGGAGCCTGTGCTCTGCAACGGGAGAGGCCACAACAGTGAGAGGCCCGTGTACCACACACACACAAAAAAAAGGTAGCCTGCCTTCCAATCTTCCATATTTCTTTCTTTCCTACGTTTCACTGTATTTTATTTCATTTTTCTTTCTTACTACCTTTCAATAGAAAACACACTAACCAACTTGCATACAAGTAGAGAGAGAAAGGACTACTGCATGTGCATGTTTGTGTGTGTGTGTGTGTGTGTGTGTGTGTGTGTGTGTGTATACATGTATGTACCCTGAAGCCCCTTCACGTAATGGACATCTCTGGCATTCTAGAGGGAGGTGATTTTGTCTTTTCATGTGTCTTACTTGTAGGCAGACTTGTTTCCTCACTCAGAACCACATTTTACCCGATGTTTTTCCATTGTTCCAAAGCTCCACAGGTTCAGATCATATTGAAGTTCATAAGATATGAGTTTAACAAGGACTTAAACAAGCTACATTCATAGAAGGTAACTAGTGAAAAATGTGATAATGTGAGTTAAGATATACCATGCAGTGTAAATTCTCAAGTCTAGAGTGGAGGGATTTAACATGTTGGCATGTTAGAGATTCTTACATGGATTGAACAAGATTATGAGCTTTCCTCTGTTTCACGAAAGAAAGTAGAGTAAAAGAGAACAAAGTGACCTTTTACAAGAAATTACTTCAATCAATTCTAATTATATAATAGTGAGTCATTTGCAAATTTCTGTGCTTTAACACTGATAACAAAGTAACTATAGCATGCTCTAAACTGTTCCTGATACTCTGTATGTCTAATACTTTCACTGAGAATTTCTGCTCCAGGACCTAACAAATACAAAGACCTTGAGGATTGGGACCATCAAGTGAAGATTCTGAGATTTGATATTTCAGGATTCAATCATCAAAGCCTTTCACTTTGTGAATACCATCAATCAACTGCAATTTCTCCTGCCACATCCACATCGCTGATGATAAGCTGCTTCTACGCAATGCCAGATCAACAAGTCAGCTTCAACAGCAGATGAAAATGTCTGTCAAACCAATCACTCCAAGCTATGTGGACAAGACAATTTGCTGATTCAATTATTATTTGACTCTTCAAAACACTGTGCTGGTGGCACGAGAACAGGGCATTGATTATGTCTTGGTTTAAGTATCTCTTGATATAAAACGACTTCCAGCTTTGGTGGTGTGGGAACAATCTGTTTTCAGCTTATATCACTTCATATTTTACAACCTGTTGGCCTCCTCTGGGGATCCCTGGGTCTCCTAGTCTAGTTTTCCTTTAAAATCCAATTCCAAAATGAATACTCCTTACAAAGAAAGGAGTCAACATTATATTGATCAAGATGCATATAATATATATGCAACTGAAAATCCTTAGTATGAATTTTGCTGGATGTATTTAAATAAATTCCTTGATTTTTAAATGTTATGGCTTGGATGGAGTGGGAAAGGTGTTACAGAGGATTAAGGAGTCTGCCTGGTAGCTCTGAAATCATTCATGAAGACAGCAGCTGATCTCACCTACCTTTAAAACCTCCCAAGCCAGTAGGTTTACGTGATCTTATTTATCATTCAGAGCATTTCCTCATTTGAGCCTCCACAGAACTTTAAACTTTACAGTGTAAGTAGAAACGGGAAGAGGGAAAACAAAGAAATGCTTGGAAAAATTATGTGACCTGTCAAAATCTGCATATCTAGCTAGTGACCAAGCTGGGGCTAGAATTCACACATCGCAGTCACTAGCCCAGATTTGTTTTAATAATTTCAAACTTTTTATATAACTTTGGGAATAAACTGGAACATAAACTCACTCATATAACTATGCCCTTAAGTAAGGTGATCATATGTCTCAGTTTGCCTGGAACAGTCCAACTTACATCATTGTCTAATTATTAATAGCAGCCACTTTTCACTCTCAAAAGTGCCTATGTTTGGCTGTTAAAATACAGAACGGCCTTAACGTTAAGTTTTTAAGATTTCTCTTTGAGAACGGAGGTCTTCTTTCTTTTTTTATTTTTTTTAAACATCTTTATTGGAGTATAATTGCTTTACAATGGTGTGTTAGTTTCTGCTTTATAACAAAGTGAATCAGTTATACATATACATATGTTCCCATATCTCCTCCCTCTTGCAGCTCCCTCCCTCCAACACTCCCTATCCCACCCCTCTAGGTGGTCACAAAGCACCAAGCTGATCTCCCTGTGCTATTCGGCTGTTTCCCACTAGCTATCTATTTTACTTTTGGTAGTGTATATATGTACATGCCACTCTCTCACTTTGTCACAGCTTACACTTCCCCCTCCACATATCCTCAAGTCCATGCTCTAGTAGGTCTGTGTCTTTATTCCTGTCTTACCCCTAGGTTCCTCATGACCTTTTTTTTTTTCTTAGATTCCATATATATGTGTTAGCATACGGTATTTGTTTTTCTCTTTCTGACTTACTTCACTCTGTATGACAGACTCTAGGTCCACCCACTTCACTACAAATAACTCAATTTCCTTTCTTTTTATGGCTGAGTAATATTCCATTGTATATATGTGCCACATCTTCTTTATCCATTCATATGTTGATGGACACTTAGGTTGCTTACATGTCCTGGCTATTGTAAATAGAGCTGAAAGGAACATTTTGTTACATGACTATTTTTTTTTTTTTTTTGGTACACGGGCCTCTCACTGTTATGGCTTCTCTGGTTGTGGAGCACAGGCTCCAGACGCACAGGCTCAGCGGCCATGGCTCACGGGCCTAGCCACTCCGTGGCATGTGGGATCTTCCCAGACCAGGGCATGAACCCGTGTCCCCTGCATCGGCAGGCAGACTCTCAACCACTGCACCATCAGGGAAGCCCCATGAGTCTTTTTGAATTACGGTTTTCTCAGGGTATATGTCCAGAAGTGGGATTGCTGGGTCGTATGGTAGTTCTATTTGTAGTTTTTTTAAGGAACCTCCATATTGTTCTCCATAGTGGCTGTACCAATTTACATTCCCACCAACAGTGAAAGAGTGTTCCCTTTTCTCCACACCCTCTCCAGCATTTATTGTTTCTAGATTTTTTGATGATGGCCATTCTGACCAGTGTGAGATGATATCTCATTGTAGTTTTGACTTGCATTTCTCTAATGATTAATGATGTTGAGCATTCTTTCATGTGTTTGTTGGCAATCTGTATATCTTCTTTGGAGAAATGTCTATTTAGGTCTTCTGCCCATTTTTGGATTGGGTTGTTTGGTTTTTGCTACCAAGCTGCATGAACTGCTTGTAAATTTTGGAGATTAATCCTTTGTCAGTTGCTTCATTTGTAAATATTTTCTCCCATTCTGAGGGTTGTCTTTTGGTCTTGTTTATGGTTCCCTTTGCTGTGCAAAAGCTTTGAAGTTTCATTAGGTCCCATTTGTTTATTTTTGTTTTTATTTCCATTTCTCTAGGAGGTGGGTCAAAAAGGATCTTGCTGTGATTTATGTCATAGAGTGTTCTGCCTATATTTTCCTCTAAGAGTTTGATAGTTTCTGGCCTTACATTTAGGTCTTTAATCCATTTTGAATTTATTTTTGTGTATGGTGTTAGGGAGTGTTCTAGTTTCATTCCTTTACATGTACCTATCCATTTTTCCCAACACCACTTATTGAAGAGGCTGTCCTTTCTCCACTCTATATTCCTGCCTCCTTTATCAAAGATAAGGTGACCATACGTGCATGGGTTTATCTCTAGGCTTTCTATCCTGTTCCATTGACCTATCTTTCTGTTTTTGTGCCAGTACCATACTGTCTTGATTACTGTAGCTTTGTAGTATAGTCTGAAGTCAGGGAGCCTGATTCCTCCAGCTCCATTTTTCGTTCTAAAGGTTGCTTTGGCTATTCAGGGTCTTTTGTGTTTTGATACAAATGGTGAAAATTTTTGTTGTAGTTCTGTGAGAAATGCCATGGTAGTTTGATAGGGATTGCATTGAATCTGTAGATGGCTTTGGGTAGTAGAGTCATTTTCACAATGTTGATTCTTCCAATCCAAGAACATGGTGTTTCTCTCCGTATGTTTGTATCATCTTTAATTTCTTTCATCAATGTCTTATAATTCTCTGCATACAGGTCTTTTGTCTCCTTAGGTAGGTTTATTCCTAGATATTTTATTATTTTTGTTACAATGGTAAATGGGAGTGTTTTCTTAATTTCACTTTCAGCTTTTTAATCATTAGTGTATAAGAATGCCAGGGATTTCTGTGCATTAATTTTGTATCCTGCTACTTTACATTCATTGCTTAGCTCTAGTAGTTTTCTGGTAACATCTTTAGGATTCTCTGTGTATAGTATCATGTCATCTGAAAACAATGACAGCTTTACTTCTTCTTTACCAATTTGGATCCCTTTTATTTCTTTTTCTTCTCTGATTGCTGTGGCTAAAACTTCCAAAACTATGTTGAATGAGAGAGGTGAGAGTGGGCAACCTTTTCTTGTTCCTGATCTTTGTGGAAATGGTTTCAGTTTTTCACCATTGAGGAGATGTTGGCTGTGGGTTTGTCATATATGGCCTTTATTTTGTTGAGGAAAGTTCCCTCTATGCCTAGTTTCTGCAGGGTTTTTATCAAAAATATGCGTTGAATTTTGTTGAAAGCTTTCCCTGCATCTATTGAGATGATCATATGGTTTTTCTCCTTCAATTTATAAATATGGTGTATCAAGTTGATTGATTTGCATATAGTGAAGAATCCTTGCATTCCTAGAATAAACCTCACTGATCATGGTGTATGATGCTTTTAATGTGCTGTTGGATTCTGTTTGCTAGTATTTTGTTGAGGATTTTTGCATCTATGTTCATCAGTGATATTGGCCTGTAGTTTTCTTTCATTGTGACATCTTTGTCTGGTTTTGGTATCAGGGTGATGGTGGCCTTGTAGAATGAGTTTGGGAGTGTTCCTCCCTCTGCTATACTTTGGAAGAGTCTGAGAAGGATAGGAGTAAACCCTTCTCTAAATGTTTGATAGAATTTGCCTGTGAAGCCATCTGGTCCTGGGCTTTTGTTTGTTGGAAGATTTTTAATCACAGTTTCAATTTCAGTGCTTGTGATTGGTCTGTTCATATTTTCTATTTCTTCCTGATTCAGTCTCAGCAGGTTGAGCATTTCTAAGTCTTTGTCCATTTTTTCCATGTTGTCCATTTTATTGGCATAGAGTTGCTTGTAATAATCTCTCATGATCATTTGTATTTCTGCAGTGTCAATTGTTACATCTCCTTTTTCATTTCTAATTCTATTGATTTGAGTCTTCTCCCTTTTTTTGTTGATGAGTCTGGCTAATGGTTTATCAATTTTGTTTATCTTCTCAAAGAACCCGCTTTTAGTTTTATTGATCATTGCTATTGTTTTCTTCATTTCTTTCTGATCTGATTTTTATGATTTCTTTCCTTCTGCTAACTTTGGGGTGCTTTTGTTCTTCTGTCTCTAATTGCTTTAGGTGCAAGGTTAGGTTGTTTATTCGAGATGTTTCCTGTTTCTTAAGGTAGGATTGTATTGCTATAAACTTCCCTCTTAAAACTGCTTTTGCTGCATACCATAGGTTTTGCGTCATTGTGACTCTATTGTCATTTGTTTCTAGGTATTTTTTCTTTTCTTTCTTTTCTTTCTTTATTTTTTTTTTTTACGGTATGCAGGCCTCTCACTTTTGTGGCCTCTCCCATTGCAGAGCACAGGCTCCAGACACAGAGGCTCAGTGGCCATGGCTCACGGGCCTAGCTGCTCCAATCTATGTGGGATCTTCCCGAACCAGGGCACGAAGCCGTGTCCCCTGCATCAGCGGTGGACTCTCAAACACTGAGCCACCAGGTAATCCCTGTTTCTGGGTATTTTTTGATTTCCTCTTTGATTTGTTCAGTGATCACTTCGTTATTAAGTAGTGTATTGTTTAGCCTCCATGTGTTTGTATTTTTTACAGATCTTTTCCTGTAATTGATATCTAGTCTCATAAAGTTGTGGTCGGAAAAGATACTTGATACAATTTCAATTTTCTTAAATTGACCAAGGCTAGATTCGTGACCCAAGATATGATCTATACTGGAGAATGTTCCATGAGCACTTGACAGAAATGTGTATTCTGTTGTTCTTGGATGTAATGTCCTATTAATATCAATTAAGTCCATCTTGTTTAATGTATAATTTAAAGCTTGTGTTTCCTTATTTATTCTCATTTTGGATGATCTGTCCATTGGTGAATGTGGGGTGTTAAACTACCCTACTATGACTGTTTTACTGTCGATTTCCCCGTTTATGGCTGTTAGTATTTGCCTTATGTATTGAGGTGCTTCTATGTTGGGTGCATAAATATTTACAATTGTTATATCTTCTTGGATCAATCCCTTGATCATTATGTAGTGTCCTTCTTTGTCTCTTGTAATAGTCTTTATTTTAAAGTCTATTTTGTCTGATATGAGAACTGCTACTCCAGCTTTCTTCTGATTTCCATTTTCATGGAATATCTTTTTCCATCCCCTCACTTTCAGTCGGTATGTGTCTCTAGGTCTGAAGTGGGTCTCTTATAGACAGCATATATATGGGTCTTGTTTTTGTACCCATTCAGCCAGTCTGTGTCTTTTGGTGGGAACATTTAATCCATTTACATTTAAGGTAATTATTGATAGGTATATTTATATTCCCATTTTCTTAATTGTTTTTGGTTTGTTATTGTAGGTCTTTTCCTTCTCTTGTGTTTCCTGCCTAGAGAAGTACCT
Organism: Pseudorca crassidens; assembly: GCF_039906515.1. Lineage (NCBI taxonomy): Eukaryota > Metazoa > Chordata > Mammalia > Artiodactyla > Delphinidae > Pseudorca > Pseudorca crassidens. The sequence continues at coordinate 18,607,309 of NC_090309.1, read as the reverse complement.
TAACGTTTGTTGTAAAGCTGCTTTGGTGCTGCTGAACTCTCTCAGATTTGCTTGTCTGTAAAGATTTTAATTTCTCCATCAAATCTAAATGAGATTCTTGCTGGGTAGAATAATCTTGTTTGTAGGTTTTTCCTCATCACTTTAAATATGTCCTGCCAGTCCCTTCTGGCTTTCAGAGTTTCTCCTGAAAGATCAGGTGTTAACATTATGGGGATTCCTTTGTGTGTTATTTGTTGTTTTTCCCTTACTGCTTTTAACATGTTTTCTTTGTATTTACTTTTTGACCGTTTGATTAATACATATCATGGCGTGTTTCTCCTTGGATTTATCCTGTATGGGACTCTCTGTGCTTCCTGGACTTGATTAACTATTTCCTTTCCCATATTAGGGAAGTTTTCAACTATAATCTCTTCAAATATTTTCTCAGTCCCTTTCTTTTTCTCTTCTTCTCCTGGACCCCTATAATTCGAATGTTGGTGCATTTAATGTTGTCCCAGAGGTCTCTGAGACTGTTTTCAGTTCTTTTCACTCTTTTTTATTTATTCTGCTCTGCAGTAGTTATTGCCACTATTTTGTCTTCCAGGTCACTTATCTTGTCTTCTGCCTCAGTTATTATGGTATTAATCCCGTCTAGAGTATTTTTAATTTCATTTATTGTGTTGTTCATCATTGCTTGTTTCCTCTTTAGTTCTTCTAGGTCCTTGTTAAATGTTTCTTGCATTTTCTCTATTCTATTTCCAAGATTTTGGATCATCTTTACTATCATTATTCTGAATTCTTTTTCAGGCAGACTGCCTATTTCCTCTTCATTTGTTAGGTCTGGTGGATTTTTACCTTGCTCCTTCATCTGCTGTGTGTTTATCCGTATTTTCATTCTGCTTATATTACTGTGTTTGGGGTCTCCTTTTTGCAGGCTGCAGGTTCGTAGTTCCCGTTATTTTTAGTGTCTGTCCCCAGTGGCTAAGGTTGGTTCAGTGGGTTTTGTAGGTTTCCTGGTGGAGGGGTCTATTGCCTGTATTTTGGTGGATGAGGCTGGATCTTGTCTTTCTCGTGGGCAGACCCACGTCTGGTGGTGTGTTTTGTGGTGTCTGTGGCCTTATTATGATTTTAGGCAGCCTCTCTGCTAATGGATGGGGCTGTGTTCCTGTCTTGCTAGTTGTTTGGCATAGGGTGTCCAGCACTATAGCTTGGTGGTCGTTGAGTGAAGCTGGGTGTTGATGTTGAGATGGAGATCTCTGGGAGATTTTCACCATTTGATATTATGTGGAGCTGGGAGGTCTCTTGTGGCCCCGTGTCCTGAAGTTGGCTCTCCCACTTCAGTGGCACAGCCCTGACCGCTGGCTGGAGCACCAAGAGCCTGCCCTCCACATGGCTCAGAATAAAAGGGAGAAGAAATAGAAAGAAAGAAATAAAGAAAGAAAGAGCATAAAATAAAATAAAATTATTAAAATAAAAATAATTATTAAGAAAATAATTCATAAAGAAAAAAAAAAAAACCGGATGGACAGAACCCTAGGACAAATGGTGAAAGCAAAGCTATACAGACAAATTTTCCCACAGAAGCATACACATACACACTCACAAAAATAGAAATAGGGGAAAAAATAATCTATCTTGCTCCCAAAATCCATCTCCTCAATTTTGGATGATTCGTTGTCTATCCATCAAGTTGATTGTGGAGCTTTAATCCTCTGATTCTGAGGCTGCTGGGAGAGATTTCCTTTTCTCTTCTTTGTTCGCACAGCTCCTGGGGTTCAGCTTTGGATATGGCCCCGCCTCTGTGTATAGGTCGCCTGAGGGCGTCTGTTCTTCGCTCAGACAGAGCAGGGTTAAAGGAGCAGCTGATTTGGCGGCTCTGGCTCACTCAGGCCGGGGGGAGGGAGGGGTACGGATGCAGGGCAAGCCTGTGGCAGCAGAGGTCGGCATGACCTTGCACCAGCCTGAGGCGTGCTGTGCTTTCTCCCGGGGAAGTTGTCGCTGGGTCACGGGACCTGGGCAGTGGCTGGCTGCACAGGTTCCCGGGAGGGGCGGTGTGGATAGTGACCTGCACTTTCACACAGGCTTCTTGGTGGCGGCAGCAGCAGCCTTAGTGTCTCATGCCCGTCTCTGCAGTCTGCGCTGATAGCCGCAGCTCGCTCCCATCTCTGGAGCTCCTTTAAGCGGCGCTCTTAATCCCCTTTCCTCGTGCACCAGGAAACAAAGAGGCAAGAAAAAGTCTCTTGTCTCTTTGGCAGATGCAGACTTTTCCCAGACTCCCTCCCGGCTAGCCCTGGCGCACTAACCCCTTCAGGCTGTGCTCTAGCTGCCAACCCCAGTTCTCTCCCTGCATCCGACCGAAGCCCGAGCCTCAGCTCCCAGCCCCCGCCTGCCCCGGCGGGTGAGCAGACAAGCCTCTTGGCTGGTGAATGCTGATCGGCACCAATCCTCTGTGCGGGAATCTCTCTGCTTTGCCCTCTGCACCCCTGTTGCTGCGCTCTCCTCCGCAGCTCCGAAGCTTCCCCACTCCTCCACCCGCAGTCTCTGCCCACGAAGGGGCTTCTAGTGTGTGGAAACCTTTCCTCCTTCACAGCTCCCTCCCACTGGTGCAGGTCCCGTCCCTATTCTTTTGTCTCTGTTTTTTTCTTTTTTCTTTTGCCATACCCAGGTACGTGGGGAGTTTCTTGCCTTTTGGGAGGTCTGAGGTCTTCTGCCAGAGTTCAGTAGGTGTTCTGTAGGAGTTGTTCCACGTGTAGATGTATTTCTGATGTTTCTGTGGCGAGGAAGGTGATCTCCGCGTCTTACTCTTCCGCCATCTTCTCCCCGATCTCTAGGTCTTCTTTCTTTAAAAGAATTCATACCATAATATTTTCATCAAACTTTTACCTACTGCCAAACCTAGATTTTATTTATTCCTATAATCTTTGACCTCAGATTACCTTAAAAACCCTGAGTGTTTTACTTACTATTTTGGACTTGGGGTGCACAGTTGGGAGAAACTGATATCTGTGCCTGGACATGACCCTGCTTTTATTTTAGCATTTAAGTTCTGGTATCTTTCCTGCCTGTCTTTCCTATCTTTGAACCTCTTCTCCTTCCCAAGGTTTGGTTTTCCTTCCTATATTTGTCTCAGAACCAATAGCTGGGAAGATCCTTTCCCAATTATGAATTCAGTTAGCATGCTGTTCTATTTTTTTGTATCTTATTACTTTTAGGAAAACTTCCAAATCCTCTGAAATGCTCTTAATTTGCTATAGGTATGCCATCAATTCTGAAGTTTCACCATTCAGCATGATGAGCGTAATAGTTCGTGAGACTGACCTTCCAAGTGAGTTTTTGTACCCAGTAGCTGAGGAGTGTGCATGCCTAAATATTTGTAATAAAAATGCTGCTGGAGCATTCCAGTTGTACTCCATCTGTCTATTTTGTAACTAGGAAAGGAAACAATTATTAATAGTCTGGCCCCCATCCTCAGAACTATGACCTCTTCACTACACACCTTATGCATTTTCATCATCTTCTCTATGATCTGGAGGCTGCCTTCCTGGTCAATTTCAGGAGGAGCTGGTAGCTCGAAAAGTAAGTAAATCTGCAGTATCTAAAGTGCTACTGCTTGAGCCCAAGCTATAGCTCCACTATTAACTAACTACTTAGTCTTTAATATATTACTGAATGTCACTATGCCTCAGTTTCCTCACCTGGAAAATGGAGATTATTGTAATATCTAAGTCATACGGTTGTTGTGAGGCTTTAATGAGTTACAGTATGTGAAGCACACAGTGCATGCTACCTATTATAATACTATTAATATTTTAGTCTAGAAGGATCCACTTAGTTAAAAGTAGCTAACATTCTGTGAGTACTGATTGAACAATATATTTGCTTTCAGGTGAAGTTCAGTACATGACCAAAGTTAATGTAGCATGTACCCTGCTTCTTGAAATATCCATTTTCTCTGCTTTTAGCACTCACATGTCCTGCTGCTAATAGGGAAACAGTATAGATGAAGGAGAAAAGTCAAAGAAGAGGCTAAGCTTGTATTGTAGGAAAATTGGTCACTCTCTTATTGGAGAAACTAGAAATACTGAGTATGTTTGCATGGGTTTGGGGATTAAAACAGGAGGAGAGCTTGTCTATTACCAGAAGCAGTGCACCCAAATCATGAAAATGTGAGGAACTGAGGGGAGAATAATTAGAGGGCTCTAAAATCTGTAAGACTCAGCCCAGGAGTAGATGTCAGAAGATAAAATCAAAAGTAGTCTCAAAGCCAAAGGAAGATATCAAGGGAAAATGTGAGGGGAAACTGTGAAATTGTAAGAGTATGATCCTGCTGACCTCAATCAAAATATTTGGTACATTTGCAGATTGTAGGTGAATCCATCTATATATAAATAGCCAGTGATGAAGAAGTAAACTTTTCAGCATGAGCTATCTCATTTAGGGGACTGCTGTTGTCCTCTAGTAAGGAGGCCACTGGAATGGCTCTGAGATTGACAACCCCACCATTGACACCTAGTACTTTGAAAAAAATATAAGGGATCCACTTACTGATTATCTCTTCTCTTTTTTTCCTTAGAAGTATTTTGTGGAAATAAAGTCCTGTAAAAAAGCTTAGGTATGATATATTTATATAAAGAAAGTGGATGAGTTCACTCTGTTAACACAATGCAAACAGAAGAAAGGCTAAGGTAAAAATCAAATCATGCAGGATGCTGAGTTAGTGAGCCATTCATGACTAAAATTGACAAGATGCAATATTGAGCATTGCATGTTTGTAACAAAAATACATATAGCTAAGAGCAGTCTTTCTGATGGATATCAATGTTAAGTCATACTCCAATGGTTGAGAAGGACAGGATTACACAGAAAGAATATTCCAGGAAAAAAAGAAACCGTATGCAAGGTGAAAAGTAAGGGACAAGAAAGAGAATTGTGTATAGGAAGTAATAAGACTGGAAAAGTAGACTAATGATCCTTGATTCAGTGTCTGTAAGCAGCATACAATTTTTACATATCTAAATTAGCTTCACCAAATGAATGTCTATGACAAGTAAAACAGAAGCCCTCAAACTTCAAGTAGAAATAGTATTTCAAGGACACAGGGGATTCTGTGGTACCTAATTGTAGTAAGTAAAGCTATCTATCATGGTGAATGGAGAATCATCAGGCAACTGTCCTCTCTGTGCTTTAAAACACAGATTATTTTTTTCTGAATATTTACTCTGTTATCCTTCCCGCACAGTCTCTGCTTCTGTAGGACTTTCAACTTGCATATGGTTCTAAGTATCCATATGCTCATTCTGGACTTACATCTAGTGATCTTGGAACTTAGCTCCCACTAACAATTCAGTTGTTAAAATTGTCCAGGATTCCATATCTAAATTTCCTAGGAAGAGGATTGGATTGGTTTTGCCATGACTATATAGTGGCTTTCCCCAGGTCAGGTGTCACACTAGGTCTAAACTACTGTGGGCAAAAGCTGATGATCCTGTATTAATAATCATAGAGTGTGTTGGAACGTGGGATTTCAAAGAAGGGACTGTGAACTGTGTAGGTCATTTATTACCAAGGTCAATAATCTCTTTTCATTCTTTATTCTTCTGAAATTATTTATAAAATTAATATCTTCAATCTCCTTTCCTACCTTGTCCTCCATTTAAAAGTATTTATTATTTTTCTTTCCTAATATGTGACTAGTGACTTACTCTGGATTAATTTCAAAAAATGAATATTTAAAAAATATTTGTAACTGTCTTTTCTCAATTTTCTTCTTGCCTCTCTGGACATTTATTTTTCTTCTACTTTACTGTCACTGTGTATTAAGATATACCTTAGGGCTTCCCTGGTGGCACAGTGGTTGAGAGTCCGCCTGCCGATGCAGGGGACATGGGTTCATGCCCCGGTCCGGGAAGATCCCACATGCCACGGAGTGGCTGGGCCCGTGAGCCATGGCCACTGAGCCTGCACGTCCGGAGCCTTGCTCCGCAACGGGAGAGGCCACAACAGTGGGAGGCTCACATACCGCAAAAAAAAAAAAAAAAAAAAAAAGGATAGAGTAACTACTTCACAGAGTTATTATGAGGATTGACCAACATACAAGATATGATCTGCTGAAGTTATTATATATTATATGAATACTTTCTATGGGATTGATAAATAGGGAAGTTGTATTGAGTCGTACATGACTTTTCCCAGTCTGTTTATATTTTGCATTATTATGTAACAGCAGCTTAACGAAAAGTCTAAGAACTCAAGATTAAATACATTCACTTCAGTTCTTCTTCCTGGATCAATCTGGCCACATGCTTTGCTTTGAAGTTTTTGATTCTCGCCAGTCTTTTTACATTATTTCCTGTCTTCATCATTCGGTAGACTCTTTCTTTCCATTCAACCTTATTATCAAGCTACATTTAGCTTTTTTAAAATACAAAATCCTATACTTACTATCACATTTCTTTATCAGGAATTTAAAATAGTTTTAAACTTGTTCTTGGGTATTTATCAGTATCATTATAGCTTTTGTTAGTACACTGGTTACAAAGTTTCAAAAGTCTTAAATGATCCACTCTATCTACATTATTTTTTCCATGAACTCCATTAATATTTTGCATAGGTTTAAAGAACATTATGATCTTCAGAAATGCAAGCATCTGCACATATAAAGTGTTTTGAATAGAATTTGGTCTATAGAGTGTATTTTAGAAAATTTCTTCTTTGCTCATAGCCAGAATTTGAACCCTGAAATACAATTTGTCTTAAACACTGGGATGGGCCATATATTCCCTAAACAGAATTTTGCCTAGACTATCTCAACAGGAAAATATGCTTCTTAGCCTCTTTCTTCTTAGCTTTTTCCTCAAGACCTTAACAATCTAATGATATGAGAAAACATTAAAGGAATTCAAAAATATATATAAAAAAGCACTTTATCTAAGGCTTAGCATTGAATATACCTGGATCTCCCATTCCATGCCTCTTTTAACCAGACTCCAGTTCACACCACTCCAACCCCCAAATATACACAGTTCTTTTGCTATTTTAGGAATAGAGGGGAGTACCAGTCACACTATTTGTATAAATTAATAGAGAAAGAAATGATCATAAAGTATTAGCAAATAAGTGTCCCAAGTCACTTCTATTTGTAGTACTTTTGTTTCTTCTCCTGGAAGCTTCATACCAACAATGTTGTCTTTTAAATCCTTCTCCACTCCCAGAGCCATATTAGATTTTATTTATCAACTTGGGACTCAGGAATGTAATGGGAAAGAGAAGATTTAAAACCCTGAAATTATCCTTAATGAGGTGATTGAACACTTTTTGTTATGAAAATTTTAAGGACTTTACCCACAAGCCTTCAGATTCATTGTATCTGTCCAGGTGTCTACATTTAATACTGGCAAGATTCTTCCTGGTAAGTTGATGTGTTCCCTTAGTTGATAACGCTATCAGAGATTGGCATCTGTGGTCAATGTCTGGTGCAGACCTCCTCCTCCTACATTCTGTTTCAGCAAATGACATCTCATGATTGCAGGAACTCAACCTCAAAACCTTCTCTTTATCTTCATCTCTTGCCTTTCTCTCAATCCCCATGTCTAATCAGTTGGCAAATACATACTTGCAATTCTGCAAAAATGCTTAAATCATTCATTTTCCTCCCAGTCATTCTAAACTGTCTGCATTCAAAATGCAGTCACTTCTCATCTAAAAGAATATTTTTGCTTCAAATCATCTCTTCTCCCTCTCATTCAAGAGTCAATCTTCAGTCCCCTTCCTAGAAACCAAATGATAGTTACATACAATTCAAAGCATTTACACAATCACCATATCTCTTTATTAAAAACAGCACCTTGCCTGAACATGACTTTGAAGAAATTAATATATTGAAAGAATGTATTTGAACCCTTATTTGATTACTTTAATTGCACCATTAAAACACTTGACTAAAATTATATCCAGTCAATGTACTGTTATAATTTCTCATTGTGTAGACCGATTTCCCTGTCAGTTCACATGTCTTGTTCATTGGTCTTATAATTTTTGTGTAATAATTAAGTGCAAAGGACTAGATGTGCTACTGTTTAAAAAGATTACACATGACTGTACCCTACTGCACTTAATCAAATAGTATGTGCGTTTTAAAATCGCTTGCATTGTTTCACAAAAGAAATATCTCATGTCTAATACTAAAAAAAAAACCCTGTAGATATATATTTATATTATTATTATTATGAATTTGCTCAAGCAATTATGGAAGTTGGGAAGTCCAAAATCAGCAGTATGGACCAGCAGGCTGGAGACCCAGGAGACCAAATGGTGTAGCTCCAGTCTAAAGTCAGTCTTGCTCAGGGAAGCAGTCTTTTTGTTCTACTGAGCCTTCACCTGATTGGATGAGGCCCACTCACATTATGGAGGTCAATCAGTTATACCCAAAGTTCACTGATTTAAAAGTTAATATCGCTAGGGCTTCCCTGGTGGCGCAGTGGTTGGGAGTCCGCCTGCTGACGTGGGGGACGTGGGTTCGTACACCCTGTCCTAGGGGATCCCACGTGCCGCGGAGCGGCTGGGCCCATGAGCCATGGCTGCTGAGCCTGCGTGTCCAGAGCCTGTGCTCCGCAGCAGGAGAGGCCACAGCGGTGAGAGGCCCGCATACCACAAGAAAAAAAAAAAGTTAATCTCGCTAAAATAACCAGCAGAGCTTCCCCTCACAGCTGTAACCAGAGTAGTCATCTGTCCACCAGCTCTAGTTTGTCTAAGACAGACTTGGAATAGAAAAAGTACACTCTGGGAGAGTGCTCTAAGCTTTCACAGCTCTCGTCTGATTTGAAATGCCCAGTAAAATGAAGATCAAGAAGAGAGTACTGGAGAGGGGGAAGATGGCGGAAGAGTAAGTACAGAGATCACCTTCCTCCCCACAGATACACCCGAAATACATCTACACATGGAACTGCTCCTATAGAACACCTGCTGAATGCTGGCAGAAGACCTCAGACCTCCAAAAAGGCAAGAATCTCCCCACGTACCTGGGTAGGGCAAAAGAAAAAAGAAAAAAACAGGGACAAAAGAATAGGGATGGGACCTGCACCAGTTGGAGGGAGCCATGAAGGAGGAAAGGTTTCCACACACTAGGGAGCCCCTTCATGGGCGGAGACTGTGGGTGGCGGAGGGGGGAAGATTTGGAGCCATGGAGGAGAGAACAGCAACAGGGGTACAGAGGGCAAAGCGGAGAGATTCCCACACAGAGGATCGGTGCCGACCAGCACTCACCAGTCCGAGAGGCTTGTCTGCTCACCTGCCAGGCTGGGCGGGGTCTGGGAGCTGGGGCTCGGGCTTCGTTCGGAGCGCAGGGAGAGGCCTGGCGACGTGAAAGCCTGAAGGGGTTAGTGCACCATGGCTAGATGGGAGGGAGTCCGGGGAAAAGTCTGGACCTGCCGAAGAGGCAAGAGACTTTTTCTTCCCTCTTTGTTTCCTGGTGCACAAGGAGAGGGGATTAAGAACACTGCTTAAAGGAGCTCCAGAGATGGGTGCGAGCCACGGCTAACAGCGCAGACCCCAGAGACAGGCAGGAGATGCTAAGTCTGCTGCTGCTGCCACCAAGAAGCCTGTGTGCGAGCACAGGTCACTATCCACACTTCCCTTCCAGGAAGCCTGTGCAACCTGCCACTGCCAGGGTCCCGGGATTCAGGGACAACTACCCTGGGAGAACGCACGGTGCGCCTCAGGCTGGTGCAACATCACACCGGCCTCTGCCACTGCAGGCTTGCCCCGCATTGTGCCCCTCCCTCCCCCCGGCCTGAGTGAGCCAGAGTCCCCGAATCAGCGTCTCATTTAACCCTATCCTGTCTCAGCGAAGAACAGACACCTTCCAGTGACCTACACGCAAAGGCGGGGCCAAATCCAAAGCTGAGCCCCGGGAGCTGTGCAAACAAAGAAGAGAAAGGGAAATCTCTCCCAGCAGCGTCAGAAGCAGCGGATTATATCTACATAATCAACTTGATGTGCCCTGCATCTGTGGAATACCTGAATAGACAACGAATAGACAACGAATAGACAACGAATCATCCCAAATTGAGGAGGTGGACTTTGAGAGCAAGATTTATTATTTTTTTCCCCTTTTCCTCTTTTTGTGAGTGTGTATGTGTAAGCTTCTGTGTGAGATTTTGTCTGTATAGCTTTGCTTTCACCATTTGTCCTAGGGTTCTATCCATCCTTTTTGTTTGTTTGTTTGTTTGTTTTTCTTATTTTTTTCTTAATAATTATTTTTTATCTTAATTACTTTATTTTCTTTTATTCTTTCCCTTTCTTTCTTTCTTTCTTTCTTTCTTTCTTTCTTTCTTTCTTTCTTTCTTTCTTTCTTTCTTTCTTTCTTTCTTTTTCTTTCTTTCTACTTTTTCTCCCTTTTATCCTGAGCCGTGTGGAGGAAAGGCTCTTGGTGCTGCAGCCAGGAGTCAGTGCTGTGCCTCTGAGGTGGGAGAGCCAACTTCAGGACATTGGTCCACAAGAGACCTCCCAGCTCCACGTAATATGAAATGGAGAAAATCTCCCAGAGATCTCCATCTCAACACCAACACCCAGCTTCACTCAATGACCAGCAAGTTACAGTGCAGGACACCCTATGCCAAACAACTAGCAAGACAGGAACACAACCCCACCCACTAGCAGAGAGGCTGCCGAAAATCATAATAAGTCCACAGACACCACAAAACACACCACCAGACATGGATCTGCCCACCAGAAAGACAGCCTCATCCACCAGAACACAGGTACTAGTCCACTCCACTAAGAAGGCTACACAACCCACTGAACCAACATTAGCCACTGGGGAAAGACACCAAAAACAACGAGAACTATGAACCTGCAGCCTGCAAAAAGGAGACCCCGAACACAGTAAGATAAGCAAAATGAGAAGACAGATAAACACAATGCAGATTAAGGAGCAAGATAAAAACCCACCAGACCTAACAAATGAAGAGGAAATAGGCAGTCTGCCTTAAAAAGAATTCAGAACAATGATAGTAAAGATGATCCAAAATCATGGAAATAGAATAGAGAAAATGCAAGAAACATTTAACAAGAACCTAGAAGAACTAAAGAGGAAACAAGCAATGATGAACAAAACAATGAATGAAATTAAAAATACTCTAGAAGGGATCAATAGCAGAATAACTGAGGGAGAAGAACGGATAAGTGACCTGAAAGATAAAATAGTGGAAATAACTACTGCAGAGCAGAATAAAGAAAAAAGAATGAAAAGAGATGAAGAAAGTCTCAGAGACCTCTGGGACAACATTAAACACACTAACATTCAAATTATAAGGGTTCCAGAAGACAAAGATAAAAAGAAAGGGACTGAGAAAATATTTGAAGTGATTATAGTTGAAAACTTCCCTAATATGGGAAAGGAAATAGTTACCAAGTCCAGGAAGCACAGAGAGTCCCATACAGGATAAATCCAAGGAGAAACATGCCAAGACACATATTAATAAAACTGTCAAAAATTAAATACAAAGAAAACATATTAAAAGCAGCAAGGGGAAAACAACAAATAACACACAAGGGAATCCCCATAATGTTAACGGCTGATCTTTCAGGAGAAACTCTGCAAGCCAGAAGGGACTGGCAGGGCATATTTAAAGTGATGAAGAAAAATCTACAACCAAGATTACTCTACCCAGCAAGGATCTCATTCAGATTTGATGGAGAAATTAAAACCTTTAAAGACAAGCAAAAGCTGAGAGAGTTCAGCACCACCAAACCAGCTTTATAACAAATGCTAAAGGATCTTCTCTAGGCAAGAAATACAAGAGAAGGAAAAGACCTACAATAACAAACCCAAAACAATTAAGAAAATGGGAATAGGAACATACATATTGATAATTACCTTAAATGTAAATGGATTAAATGCTCCCACCAAAAGACCCAGACTGGCTGAATGGATACAAAAACAAGACCCATATATATGTTTTCTACAAGAGACCCACTTCAGACCCAGAGACACATACTGACTGAAAGTGAGGGGATGGAAAAAGATATTCCATGAAAGTGGAAACTAAAAGAAAGCTGGAGTAGCAATTCTCATATCAGACAAAATAGACTTTAAAATAAAGACTATTAGAAGGGACAAAGAAAGACACTACATAATGATCAAGGGATCGATCCAAGAAGAAAATATAACAATTGTAAATATTTATGCACCCAACATAGGAGCACCTCAATACATAAGGCAAATACTAACAGCCATAAAAGGGGAAATCAACAGTAACACAGTCATAGTAGGGGACTTTAACACCCCACTTTCACCAATGGACAGATCATCCAAAATGAAAATAAATAAGGAAACACAAGCTTTAAATGATACATTAAACAAGATGGACTTAATTGATATTTATAGGACATTCCATCCGAAAACAACAGAATACACATTTTTCTCAAGTGCTCATGGAACATTCTCCAGGATATATCATATCTTGGGTCACAAATCAAGCCTTGGTAAATTTAAGAAGGTTGAAGTCATATCAAGTATCTTTTCCAACAACAACGCTATGAGACTAGATATGAATTACAGGAAAAGATCTGTAAAAAATACAAACACATGGAGGCTAAACAATACACTACTTAATAACGAAGTGATCACTGATGAAATCAAGTAGGAAATCAAAAAATACCTAGAAACTAATGACAGTGGAGTCATGACGACCCAAAACCTATGGGATACAGCAAAAACAGTTTTAAGAGGGAATTTTATAACAATACAATCCTACCTTAAGAAACAGGAAATATCTCGAATAAACAACCTAACCTTGCATCTAAAGCAATTAGAGAAAGAAGAACAAAAAAGAAACCCCAAAGTTAGCAGAAGGAAAGAAATCATAAAGATCAGATTAGAAATAAATGAAAAAGAAATGAAGGAACTTATAGCAATGATCAATAAAACTAAAAGCTGGTTGTTTGAGAAGATAAACAAAATTGATAAACAATTAGCCAGACTCATCAAGAAAAAAGAGAGAAGACTCAAATCAATAGGATTAGAAATGAAAAAGGAGAAGTAACAACTGACACTGCAGAAATACAGAAGATCATGAGAGATTACTACAAGCAACTCTATACCAATAAAATGGAAAACTTGGAAGAAATAGACAAATTCTTAGAAATGCACAGCCTACCAAGACTGAATCAGGAAGAAATAGAAAATATGAAGAGACCAATCACAAGCACTGAAATTGAAACTGTGATTAAAAATCTTCCAACAAACAAAAGCCCAGGACCAGATGGCTTCACAGGTGAATTCTAGCAAACATTTAGAGAAGAGCTAACACCTATCCTTCTCAAACTCTTCCAAAATATAGCAGAGGGAGGAACACTCCCAAACTCATTCTACGAGGACACTGTCACCCTGATTTCAATACCAGACAAAGATGTCACAAAGAAAGAAAACTACAGACCAATATCACTGATGAACATAGATGCCAAAATCCTCAACAAAATACTAGCAAACAGAATCCAACAGCACATTAAGAGGATCGTACACCATGATCAAGTGGGGTTTATTCCAGGAATGCAAGGATTCTTCAATATACGCAATCAATCAATGTGATACCTCATATTAAAAAATTGAAGGAGAAAAAACATATGGTCATCTCAATAGATGCAGAGAAAGCTTTCGAGAAAATTCAACACCCATTTATGATAAAAACTCTGCAGAAAGTGGACATAGAGGGAACTGTCCTCAACATAATAAAGGCTATATATTACAAACCCACAGCCAGCATCATCTTCAATGGGGAAAATCTGAAAGCATTTCCACTAAGATCAGAAACAAGACAAGGTTGCCCACTCTCACCACTCTTATTCAACATAGTTTTGGAAGCTTTAGCCACAGCAATCAGAGAAGAAAAGGAAATAAAAGGAATCCAAATCAGAAAAGAAGAAGTAAAATTGTCACCGTTTGCAGATGACATGATACTATACATAGAGAATCCTAAAGATGCTACCAGAAAACTACTAGAGCTAATCAGTGAATGTGGTAAAGTAGCAGGAGACAAAATTAATGCACAGAAATCTCTGGCATTCCTATATAATAATGATGAAAAATCTGAAAGTGAAATCAAGAAAACACTCCCATTTACCATTGCAACAAAAAGAATAAAATATATATTAATAAACCTACCTAAGGAGACAAAAGACCTGTATGCAGAAAATTATAAGACATTGATGAAAGAAATTAAAGATGATACAAACAGATGGAGATATATACCATGTGCTTGTCTTGGAAGGGTCAACATTGTGAAAATGACTCTACTGCCCAAAACAAGCTACTGATTCAATGAAATCCCTATCAATCTACCACTGGCATTTTTCACAGAACTAGAACAAAAAATTTCACAATTTGTATGGAAACACAAAGGACCCCAAGTAGCCAAAGCAATCTTGAGAACAAAAAACGGAGCTGGAAGAATCAGGCTCCTTGACTTCAGACTATACTACAAAGCTACAGTAATCAAGACAGTATGGTACTTGCACAAAAACAGAAATATAGATCAATGGAACAGGATAGAAAGCCTAGAGATAAACCCATGCACGTATGGTCACCTTATCTTTGATAAAGGAGGCAGGAATATACAGTGAAGAAAGGACAGCCTTTTCAATAAGTGGTGCTGGGAAAAATGGACAGATACATGTAAAAGTATGATATTACAACAGTCCCTAACACCATACACAAAAATAATCTCAAAATGGATTAAACACCTAAAAGTAAGGCCAAATACTATAAAACTCTTAGAGGAAAACATAGGCAGAACACTCTATGACATAAATCACAGCAAGATCCTTTTTGACCCACCTCCTAGAGAAATGTAAATAAAAATAAACAAATGGGACCTAATGAAACTTCAAAGCTTTTGCACAGCAAAGGGAACCATATACAAGACCAAAAGACAACCCTCAGAACGGGAGAAAATATTTGCAAATGAAGCAACTGACAAAGGATTAATCTCCAAAATTTACAAGCAGCTCATGCAGCTCAATAACAAGAAAACAAACAACCCAATCCAGAAATGGGCAGAAGACCTAAATAGACATTTATCCAAAGAAGATATACAGACTGCCAACAAACACAAGAAAGAATGCTCAACATCTTTAATCATTAGAGAAATGCAAATCAAAACTACAATATCATCTCACACCGGTCAGAATGGCCATCATCAAAAAATCTAGAAACAATAAATGCTGGAGAGGGTGTGGAGAAAAGGGAACACTCCTGCACTGCTGATGGGAATGTGAATTGGTACAGTCTCTTTGCAGAACAGTTTGGAGTTTCCCTAAAAAACTACAAATAAAAGTACCATATGACACAGCAATCCCACTACTGGGCAAATACCCTGAGCAAACCATAATTCGAAAAGAGTCACGTACCAAAATGTTCATTGCAGCTCTATTTACAATAGCCAGGAGATGGAAACAACCTTAGTGTCCATCATCAGATGAATGGATAAAGAAGATGTGGCACATATATATAATGGAATATTACTCAGCATAAAAAGAAATGTAATTGAGTTATTTGTAGTGAGGTGGTTGGACCTAGATTTTATCATACAGAGTGAAGTAAGTCAGAAAGAGAAAGACAAATACCATATGCTAACACGTATATATGGACTTTAGGGGAAAAAACAATGTCATGAAGAACCTAGGGGTAAGACAGGAATAAAGACACGGACCTTCTAGAAAATGGACTTGAGGATATGGGAAGGGGGAAGGGTAAGCTGGGACAAACTAAGAGAGTGGCATGGACATATATACACTACCAAACGTAAAATAGATAGCTAATGGGAAGCAGCCGCATAGCACAGGGAGATCAGGTGGGTGCTTTGTGGCCACCTAGAGGAGTGGGATAGGGAGGGTGGGAGGGAGGGAGACCCAAGAGGGAAGAGATATTGGAACATATGTATATGTATAACTGATTCACTTTGTTATAAAGCAGAAACTAACACACCATTGTAAACCAATTATACTCCAATAAAGATGTAAAAAACAACAACAAAGTTAATTTCATCCAAAAACACCCTCCAAGCTGATATATCAAATGAATTACTATACCCTCTAAAACGTCGATCCAGCCAATGGAGCCTTTCATATCCTCTACTTTGTCTGCCACACACCCTCTGCTTTATATATGCCAAACACCCTTTCTTCCTTCATCCCTATTAATTTCAACACACATTCCTTAAGTAGCTACTTGGTGCTAGACACTGAGGAGAATAAAACAAACTACAATGTTTATCCTTTTTTCTCTTTGCTTTTGTTCACTTTTTCCTTTCCTTGGAATTCCTCAGATTTCCCCAGGCAAGATCAATGTTGACAAGTAAAAGTCTGCTCAACTATCAAAAATGTTCTCAAATTTACTTCTTTCTTTAATCTTCCTATATCATTACAATATATATAGCCCCTCTTTTTTTCACTTGCACATTTGTGCCATATGTTATTATTATACAGTATTTTTATTCATGTGTGTATGTGTGTGTATGTATATATATGTGTGTGTATGTATGTAGCATATAATATAAATATATATGAGTCCTTTGGTCTTTTTCATACTCTGCCACTCAAGAGCTGGCACTTTTATAAATAAAAAAAATGGTGTTATTTTCATTTGCTTTTTTTGTAAAGTGATTTTTAGTCCTCTGTTTGAGGTTCACAGTGATCCTGTTTCTATATTTGTGTATAATAATTAGTTTCACTCTCTGATTTATCCACTTGCAGCTCAGATGAGCTGTGCACTGAAGATCACTTCATGTAATGCATTGCCCATAACACGCTAATACAATTTCACTTTCTTTAAAACAAAAACACAAAAAACTTTTAACCATGAATGGTCAAAGGAAGGAACTTTACACCCCACAATAATCTGCCCCACTCCTAGTGTATGGGAAATGTTAAAAATAGACAAACAGAAATAATATCGGAGAGGACAGACTTAGTAACGTGTGTCTTCTTTACTCAAAAAAGTCCATAATTTAAGGGCTTCATACCCATAAGGAACAAAATGTTCACGCACTAGAATAAAGTAGTAACAGTATATTCTCCGTACAATTTTGTTCCGTTAAGTCTATGACCCTTAAATAGAAACCCTAGCTTCCTCTCTGTAGAGAAGATTTAGTGTCATCTTTTTTTTTCAAGGGGAATTTTTAAAGGATCATATGTTTAAGGGAAAACAACATTCTGAGTTTTTTTTTAATCAAATCTTCTTATGACATGGTAAAGGATCTCATTGTTTTCCTTTCTAATCACCCACCTTCTTATTTATATTTTCTGGATGGTACATTCTTTTCCCAGTTTTAGCAGAGGATGAGCAGTCAAACTGAATGAGGCAGTCTTGTTCAGGTAATTTTTTTCTTATCTGGTCAAATCCTCAGATTACATAATCTTATGGGGTCACAGATATTATCTAATTTCAGTAGTTTTCAGAACTGGATGCATTATAATTCTTTGAGAGGTTTTGTAAAATGTATTGCTAAGCTTCTACATAGTTTTTCACACCTACATATTTTTATTTACTAGGATCTTAGGATTCCATAATGTAACATATGTTCCCAATAATCTGCTACATTCTCTTGGCATTTGAGAATCAAAGATCTAATCAGATTGCTTACTTTTCAAATGAGGAGGCCACTGAGTGAATCAGTATTATAGTGCATTTGAACTCAACTCTCCTAATTGGTGGTTTGAAAGTCAGCTGATTAACCCTGTCTCTTCTAGTAATAGATGGCACATTGTATTAACCAGACTAGTAAAGAGGCAAAATTATTGAGCTTTCACTTGGCAAAAGTTATAAGTCCTGAGATCCAAATATTCCTCAGGAACCACCTGTGCTTCCACTTTCCTGGGCAAACAGTTAACATGATGAAAATGTGGTTTCTGTAGAGGGGACAGAGTGATCAACTTACTGTAAGGCCAGAAGAATTAGCCTCATATAGATGGTGTTACATTCAGCTTAATTAGGACATAAGCTGGGATGCATAGCATCTCATCTCTGTGAAAAATACTCAAAAAACAGCAGAAGGAAAGAAATGACATGACAATCTGGAAAAGTCAAAAGAGCCAATAAAAAAATTCAACTGACACAAAGGCCACACATCAGGTATAATTTGCTAATGGACTGGCAAGTTGAGCATCTTGGAAATAAAATTAGGAACCAAATGCCCTTGCATTCAAAGGGTGCAAAGAATTAGTGGAATTAATAAGTTTTATGGAAGCATTTGCTGGTAGTTTGCTCTGACTGAATGCAAAGGCAAACCCTGTAATTGCAGAATAATGAAGCACAATCCAAGGCAGAGATGATCATGTCTATAAATAGCAATAACTTTCTCAGCTAAGAAAGATTTGCTAGATCTGCTTGATCCAAACAAGATGATTCAGTGAAAGGTGCATATATTTTCAAATTATGGTAGTCTGCTGATATCAATAGAGTGAGATAGAAAGGAGAAAAAGTGCAGATGAACAATAAGGTTCTAAGTTAGGTTGTATAGCTGAGACTATATATGTGGAAGCCAAAGAAACTATGTATTCATTTAATAAATCATAAGACTGTTATTCTTTTTTGAGTATTATTATCTCAGGAACTAATTATTTGAGAAATATGGCACAGAAGAGTTCCCTGAGATTTTGAAATTGTTTTCAATATGCTTTAAAGTTACTTTTGTTTTATTAGGCAACAATGAAATACAGATTATACCCTTTATATAAATTGTCTGGCTTTCTCCCAGTGTCGGGATTATAGAACCTAGAGGGAAAGAGATGTGAGTCATCTAAAGAAGTGGTTCCCAAATGCTGGTGTACAAGGAAGTGCTGAATTAGAAGCCTCAGAAGCAGCTGAGGAAACTTTGAGTAATACAGACACCTGAGTCCCATTAATAAAAATTCAGTCAGTAGGACTGAGACGGTTCCAGGAATCTGTAGGAAAAAAATTTTATCAGGTGTCTGAGATGTACATCCATTTTTAAATCTTCTGTTGGATCCCATGAAGTCTTTGAAGTATCTTCGGAAAAACATGTTTTGCCTCCTCCCTGTTTTATTTGAAAACCTACTATGAAAAGGAATTAATACATGCCACATTTCAATTGAAAATGTTTATATTGAGTCATTATTTTCACTTAATAATCCAACAAATTAGCCTTTGTTCCAACCTTCAGAATAAATCCATCTTCACATTCTCCCCCAATCATGTATGTATGTGCATTCCTCTAAACTTAGGTATACAAACACAAAAAAATCCCTGGCCCTCTTTACTTCTCACTTCATCCTCATTTCTACTATTTCCAATTTACTGATTATAGTAAAAGATATAAGGCTATTTGCCAAGAAAGCTGTTTTAGTGCACCCAAGTGTCAGGATACAGCCAAGCTTTGGTCTATACAGAGCACCATGTCACATAAACAATCAAGATGCACCAAGCATGTGTCTATTACTATAATAATTAAACAATGTTTCTACCTAGAACAGAGAGCCCTGATATTTAAACTGAAAAAATGTCATTAATCCCTCCCCTGTTGCACAAATAAACCAAAACCATAGGGAAATGTCCAATATAATCTAAAATAATTACCACATTTAAAAAAATCCTGTAAAACTGCAAAATTTGAAAAGTTCTGTATACATATATACACATATACATTGCATGTGTGTATGTATGTGTTCAGGGTATATGGAATAGGAAAAGAGACATTCCTGAGAGTTGAGATAGACATTTTTTTTTTTTTTGGCTACACCTCGCAGCATGCGGGACCTAGTTCCCTGGCCAAGGATTGAACCCGGGCCCAGGCAATGAAAGCACTGAGTCCCAACCACAGAACCTCCAGAGAATTCCCAAGATAGATATTTTTACAGGTCTTTTCAGTCAAGCTAAATTATGGGATAAATCTAGGTGAAAACACTGCAATACTGTGACATTCAATTTATCAACCTCTGAAATAACATTCACTTGGATCTTTTGAAAGGGAAGGCAAAAGCATAAACATGAAAAGACACATGTTCATTTGGGATTTTATACTTAGTTCATCTAACTTTAGAAATCACCCAGATGACAATTTTCCCTTGGGAATAGTATCAGCTATAGTTTGGTTGAATTCACGTAGAACAAAGTTCAGGTGAGGCTTACATGCCAAACAATTATGGGTAAATTTATTGACCTTCAGCCTTCACAGAGAACTCTACGTGGTTTTGAATGGGACAGTGACTATGATGATAAAAGGATAAGTACTGTTAATATTTAGATGAAATCCACCCTGGCTTCTATTTCTCCACAGAGAGCTCCAGTCAAAATAAGTTTCTACAAAACTAGGAAAAGTTTTGGCACCTTCCCCTCACTGTGCCCTTATTTCTTGTAAATCCTGCCCTTTTCTTTATTTGTTCCAATACCCTTTCCTTTTTTTAGAGAACCTATAATTATAGGTATCATTCCCATTCAGTTCTAAATGATGGATAAAAGCTCATATACTCTCCCTCTCACAAGGCTATATGTATTTTAACAGGAATCAAAGGCTTCCCTAAATTGATTACATTCTAACTATGTAATTTCAGGCCCTTTACTATTCATTCACTTAACAAGCATTTAGTGAGTTCTGTATGTGCCAAGCCCTGTCCAGAACCTAAAGGTATGAAAATGAATGATGCTTAGTGTGTCTGTAACCCAGCCATGTATGGGAGACAGGCAAGTAAGCAACTATATATTACATATAATATAGTCAATCCAGGTTGCTCTGGGAGCAGAGAGAAGGAGCATTTGATTCCATCTGGAAAGTGTGTGTGTGTGTGTGTGTGTGTGTGTGTGTGTGTATGTGCCTGTGTGTGTGTGCACAGATGTGGGCTAACACATTCAGGGGTGGGTTAGGAAAAATTTTTTAATGGAAGGAAGGCATGACTTCATCTTGAGGGTTGAGAAGTAGGTTGATGGAGAAGGGCAGGAGAGCAACATTCCAGTTGGAACAGAAGTACAAAGGGAAGGGAAAGAAGATCTTTGAGGAATAACATGTGACTGAAAAGACCAAAATATGGGAAAAGAAATATGGAGGAGTGAAGAAAAGTGAACTACAAACATAAACAACCTATGGCTTTTAGCTCCTGACATCAGATGTCAAAGGAACGCCATTCTACAACAGAAGATTACAATTTTGTGTTGTTTTTCTTTTTCCTCCTTTGGACAACCAGGGACCAGAGGCAATGTATTCCTCTGTATTTGGGCAATTAGAAAACAACACATTTTTGAATAGGTATGATATAGGATAAGATATCTGTGATGGGTGATTAACATTAAATCCTTCATTTAACTAATTACTAACATCATCATCACCCTCAGACATTATTTTTGGTATTTTCGTTATGTGTATTTCATTACAGTAGTAAAAAGTTAAATGCCTTTACAGGTCATATGGATAACATAAGTGAGTGAAGTTTTGGTGAATAAATTGAGGGCTTAAGCCACCCTACCATGGGAAGCTACCATTCATATCCCACAGACATTGGTAAGAGAACAGACCCAATACTGAGAGGTCTTTTGATTTTCCAAGATAGCCAGGAATCCTTTTTATTAAAAATCTAATTTTTATATGATTGCCCATTATTTAAATTTTGGAGGAGGGAGAGAAGGAGGTAGGGAGGTTATCAACCACTATAGAAATCTTGCCATATATCACACCTATTCAATAATTTATACTGTTCTGTAAACAAGGCTTATGTTTAGATTGGATTTACTCTATAGATGACCAGTTTTTGATCTCTAAGATATAGCTTTCTCTATCTTTGACATGGAATCATTGCATCTGTTCACTAGCCTGAATTTATCACATTTGACCATTATGGTTATCAAAAAATATATACATAAAGGAAACCGAAGCATGATTTAGTTAATTCAGTTGTAGTGAATATATGCGGTAGAACAAAGAATAAGTTGATTTCTTGTCCCCCAGGAGAGTTGGAAGGAGAAACCGATCTTGTTGAGACGTATTTATTTAGTTTTTTTTATTTGTTTTTTAACATCTTTATTGGAGTATAATTGGTTTACAATGGTGTGTTAGTTTCTGCTTTATAACAAAGTGAATCAGTTATACATATACATATGTTCCCATATCTCCTCCCTCTTGCGTCTCCCTCCCTCCCACACTCCCTATCCCACCCCTCCAGGTGGTCACAAATCACCAAGCTGATCTCCCTGTGCTATGAGGCTGCTTCCCACTAGCTATCTATTTTATGTTTGGTAGTGTATATATGTCCATGCCAATCTCTCACTTTGTCACAGCTTATGCTTCCCCCTCCCCATATCCTCAAGTCCATTCTCTAGTAGGTCTGTGTCTTTATTCCCGTCTTACCCCTAGGTTCTTCATGACCTTTTTTTGTTTGTTTGTTTCTTTTTTTTTTCTTAGATTCCATATATATGTGTTAGCATACGATATTTGTTTTTCTCTTTCTGACTTACTATTTAGTTTTATAAACCAAGTCTATCCAGTCCTTTCTAAGGGGACTGATAAAATTTGTGTCATCTCCCTTTCTGTTGCCTTCCACAACAGTGTATAACTCAGTGGAATACAGTTTTCAGAACTTATGGCTACATCTTTATGCTTTCTGGAAGAAACAAGGGGAGGGGTGAAACCACATTTTTTCTGTTTTGAGATCAAGGGTAAACTGAAGTAAATAAATGTTTGTAAATTTTCTCTTGATGATTCATGCTGGTAAACTATTGCTCCAGAATAACAATTTTGAACAGTTTTCTAGTTTATAGAGTAATGTAATGCATACATAGATTTTTAAAATACATAGCTACTTAGCTGATTTCACTTCTCCAAATGAAGGGAGCATCATCAACCCACCCTGACCTTCAAGCTTGACAGGAGGCACTGTCTCCAGGAACAAAAAGTTTGAGCAAAATCACATTAGTACTGGAAACAATAGTCAAGCTTCATGTCTGAATAAGTCAGAGAGGTACTCTTCATATTCTTCAGATAAGGGTAGGCCCTCAGCAACATGGTAGTATGTTAGAGTTCTGATTCCAACCAGTAAGCTATAGGGATATTTAAATATATTAATTAATATACATAGTCATTTATTCGTGATCACTGATGACTTCAAACAAAACTAGAAATACATGATTCATACGGGAGAGCAGTGTATTTGCTAGAGACCTATCCATGAATTATTTGCTTGTTTCAAACCCAAATATAACCTCAAGAATGCTTTCAATATTTTAATTTAATTTTTAGTTTTTATCAGTTATACTTTTTATACATTATTTACAAATAGCACTAGATATATACTACAAAATACAACAGTCCTCTGCTTCAACTGCCCCCAGACACCTCTTCTGCTCTCCAGAGGACCCATATTCAGTTCTTACTTACGTTCTCCAATGTTTTGTCTTTACATTTCTAAATAAGTTTTATAATTGATTTTTTTGTTAATATAATTGTTCAGCTACTGACCTTTATGGTTGTTGAAAACTGAGTTTTCCAGGATCTCCATGTAACTTCCAATGCACCATCTTTCAGCTAATTTTGTCCAATTTTTATACAAGTAGTTTTTATTTATATGATTATAATTCTGCAAATATTTTTATTGATAATTTGTTTCTCTTATATAATCTTTACAAATAGATCTGCTATAGACATATTAATATTATATTTCTTCCCAATTGTTCAACATAGTACCAAAGACTCTTATCACTTCCTTTATGTTTCTGGAGACCTCTCTTTCTGTCCCTCTCTCTTCCTGCTCTATTTAGTCCTGGAAAACATATGTTGTACTATCATATTGTACACAAATACTTATTCTCCAAAGGCCTTAAAAATGTATTACTTTATCTGTATTATATTTTTCATCATTGCCAGTACATTGAATTCTTGGATGCAATAAACTGCCCTCAGATTTTGAAGTCATTATTCCAATTCCTAAATCTTGGGTGATTATTAAGAAAAATAAAGTTCTTTTTTTGCTCACTTCTTTTGTATATAATTTTTCTCTCGACCGTCTGCATGCTTTTGGGTCTTTCTCTTTATTCTTTACACTTTGCAAATTTATAAAGATTTGATTTGCTGTGGGCTCTTTATCATTGAATGTAGTGCCTACTTATTAGTATACTGTTTAGAAAATACATATAATTCAGTTTGGGAAAATTTATTTTTATTATGTACTTTATCATATAATATTATTATTTATTTGAAATTCTCTACATCCACTTCCTCCAATGATTTTTCTAACATTCTTATCATCTCTGATAGTTTGTCCTCCTTGGATTGATCCTCTTGTTCATTTCTTTGTCTTTTTTGTTCTAATTTATATTCAAACCCCATTACTATTGTTTGGGTACTTTAATTCTTATTTTAAATCTACATATGATTTTTTTGCCTCAGATATTTTAGTAGTGTTCTCCTTTTTGTAATATGATATCTTACTTTATGATTTTGAAGCTTGTGTGTGCATTTGTGTGTATATCTATCTATACATACCTACATATATGTATTTTTTTCATCTGCTTCCTGTATTGTTTGTTTTATTCAACTTCATTTTTTAATGCCCCTCCCACTCATGTAGGCTCTCTTAAACATCTCATAATCATCACTCTGGTAATCATTGACTCTCTATTTATAATAATAAGACCCTGGAAACCTGACTACAAGCTCCAGTTAAAGGACGGGACATGCTGAGTAGAGGACTTGAACGTAAGGTGATTTGGTGGAGAGGTGGAGAGGTGAAGAATGAACCACATTTCAGATATTTTTTTAAGACAGGTTTTGAAGAAACTCAATGTCTTGAAAAAAGAAAATCCAGCTTGGGGAGGATATAGAATTACTGTAGCATGATGCAGATGTCTGAAAAACTAACCATTCAGCTTTCAGCTTCCAGTTTATTTATGTTTTTATTTTTTCACCTTAGTTTTCTATGTTCCCCATGCCCTGCCACTGTATCCAGAAATCCAGAGGCTCTCAAATAAAATATTTTTAGAAAACAGTATCTTCAGACAAGCTGGAAGGGGTTACTTCCATGACTATGAGATTGAGGGTGAGGCAAATGGATAAAGGAGGATCCCCATGGTCATCACAGCTCTCATGATGTGTTTTTAACTAATCTCTATGGTTTTAACTTGAAGCCTCACCACCACTTTCCTGGGAAGCCTATGCCATCAGACTCAAGATTTTTCAAATGTCTATCTGGTTAACCTTGCTTCTCATTGTCATTCTTTTCTGTAGAGACTCATTCTGGTCTGCTCAATGTAAGCCTCCTTTTATCAGATAAGTCAGTTAATAATCCTCCGCTGTCTATTTTCACCTTCTAGGACTCTGTTGTCATATTTCCTAAACTCTTTTTCTCAATCCTCATTGGTTTATATCTTTTACCCTTTACTGTCATCATAGTGAAACCTGCAGGAAAATAGGAAATGCATTTCTGCTTTCAATTCATTATGTTTCACTCAGTTCATATTAAGCATTTTTCCTCTGCATTTTTAAGAAGGAATAAAGTTCCATGGACCTAAGTAGTAATTAAGATGGATTTTCAATTTTAAAAAAATAACTATTTTCCTTCTGAAAACAGTCTCGAGGTGACTGACAGAAATCCGTTTCCATGCTTATTAGCATAATCTCACTTCTCTCAACTTTGTAGCAGTCCTTGGGTTGTTAGCATGTCAAAAATGACAGAGGAAAGTATCCAAAAGCAAAAATATCTTGTAAGAGAAAGGGTCCTAGGATTTCTGCCTAACATAAGGGCCTTTTATTTTCCTTCCCACTGACTAAGGGGAAAAATAATTTTAAGTACTGACAAAACTATATCAACAGTTTTCATTAAAAACACATTCATGGGACTTTCCTGGTGGCACAGTGGTTAATAATTTGTCTGCCAATGCAGGAGGCACAGGTTTGACCCCTGGTCCGGGAAGATCCCACATGCCGTGGAGCAACTAGGCCCATAAGCCACAACTACTGAGCCTGTGCTCTAAAGCCTGTGAGCCACAACTACTGAAGCATGTGCGCCTAGAGCCCGTGCTCCACAACAAGAGAAGCCACTGCAATGAGACGCCTGCACACCGCAAGGAAGAGGAGCCCCTGCTCGCTGCAACTAGAGAAAGCCCACAAGCAACAACGAAGACCCAACACAGCCAAAAATAAATAAATAAATAACAAAACACATTCATGTCAACATTAAGTAAGTTCCCATCAATTATAATAGGACATTTATGTATGTGCAAAGTAAGGAAATAGAAAGAGCAATATAAGGCACATCTCAATCCATTTAGGAGTTCATCATTTCCATAACAAAATCATAAAGCATTTCAGATGCATGATTTGTCACAAGATTATTGGGAAAAGATTTATCCATTCTCTTTTTCATTCTTTCGTTCAGTGTTTTGGCACACAAAATGCTTTCTTTCCCATCAAAAGTTTAGAGATGGAACCCTTAGCTCTTAGAGAAATAGCTCAGGCAAGAATGGACTTTATGTTTATGAAATCATGTTTCATGAAAATATATAAAACAGTGTGGATTAGAAACCTACTGACAGACACTCCATCTTCCAATATGCATCCCAAAGGCATTGTTCCTAAAAGTATTGTGATAACTTATGACCTATGGTTTGTACCATGCCAGAAATCAAGATATTAAAACAAAAGCAGACTTTCCAAGACAACTGTTTCACCCTAACTCTCTCAGGTCTCCTCTAGCCCTTGGGCCATATTCCTGCTCTTGAGCCTATTTACACAAACCCATATAGATCCTTACTCCTTTGACTCATATTGCACATTCTTTCCTTTACTCTAGTTGAGTACCCTTTTCCTGGTTCACAGGATATTCCTACCTTGGCCTTATTCATGAAAACAAATTCCAGGAGAAGATGAACTAGTCACAGAGATGAGGAACCCATGAACATTGCCACTAAGTCTCTTTCATTTCTTCCTTCTAAATTCTGCCCATAGGAAATGGATAAGGATTCAAAAACATAACAGATGATGATAACAAAGAAGCATTGATACATTTGGGCAAACCACTTCATGATTTATATTGTTGTTTTATATGTATAAAATGTATATGTATAAAATACATTAAAGACTTAAACATAAGACCAGAAACTATAAAACCCCTAGAAGAAAGACAGAGGAAAAATTCCTTGACATTGGTCTTGGCAATGGTTTTTGGAGGTGGCACTAAAATCATAGACAACAAAAACAAATATATATAAGTGCAAGTACCTCAAACTAAAATGGTTTTGCATAGCAAAGGAAACAATCAACATAATGAAAGGCAGCCTTTTGAATGGGAGAAAATATTTGCAAAACTTTTATCTCTTAAGGAGTTAATATCCAAAATATATCACAACTCTTACAACTCAACAGCAAAATAAAACAAAACAAAAATCCCATTTAAAAAAATGGACAAAGTAACAGAATAAATATTTTCCCCTAAATAGACATGCAAATGGCCAACAGGTATATAAAAACATGCTCAACATCACTAATCATAAAGGAAATGCCATCAAAACACACTGAAATATCACTTCACACTTGTTGGGATGGCTATTATGGAAAACAAAAGATGAGCAGGTGTTGGTGAGGATGTAAGAGAAAAGTAAATCCTTGTACACTGTTGGTGGAATGTAAATTGGTAAAGTCATTATGAAGAACATTGTGTCTGACAATGGATAAATGGATAAAGAAAATGTGAGATACACACACACACACACACACACACACACACACACACAATGGTAGAGTATTCAGCCCTTTATAAAGAAGGAAATCTTTCAATTTGTGGCAACATGAAAGAACCTGGAAGACATTATACTATGTTAAATAAGCCAGATACAGAAAGACTAATTGTGCATAATCTCACTTATAAGTGTTATTTTAAGAAAATAAGAAAAAATCATAGTAACAGAGAGTAGAATAGTGGTTACCAGATGCTGGGCATGGGGGAAAAAAGTGAGATTTTTTCATTTTTTTTTTAATTGGAAAGAAATTAGAATTGTGGTTATAAAGTGCTGGGGAAGGGGTGTCATGGGAAGTTACTGTTTAATGGGTACAGAGCTTACGTTTTGCAAAATAAAAAGAGTTCTGGGAAGAGAAAAACAAATACCATATGCTAACACATATATATGGAATCAAAAAAAAAAAAATGGTCATGAAGAACCTAGGGGCAAGACCGGAATAAAGACACAGACCTACTAGAGAATGGACTTGAGGATACGGGGAGGGGGAAGGGTAAACTGGGACAAAATGCGAGAGTGGCATGGACATATATATACTACCAAACATAAAATAGATAGCTAGTGGGAAACAGCCACATAGCACAGGGAGATCAGTTCAGTTTGGTGCTTTGTGACCACCTAGAGAGGTGGGATAGGGAGGGTGGTGGGGAGGGAGACACAAGAGGGAAGAGATATGGAGACATATGTATATGTATAACTGATTCACTTTGTTATAAAGCAGAAACTAACACACCATTGTAAAGCAATTATACTCAAATAAAGATGTTTAAAAAAAATGATTTCTGGGGATGGAGGATGGTAATGGTTGGTCTACAACATGAATGTACTTAATACCACTGAACTATACAGTTTAAAATGTTTACAATAGCAAATTTTATTTGTATTTTGCCACAAGAAAAAATTAGGAATGAGAAAAGGAAAATGGACAGAGGAATACTTAATGATGTGTTCACCGACCTGTGAAGAGGTCTCTGAACATGATGGGGATACAATAACCCGCTTGAAATTATTTACAAAGTACGTATCCTTCCCCCCTCCATTTGGGGAGAGTTTCCAGTAGCTTTCAGCAGAAACATAAGTAATGCCAACAATGAAAATTAAGGAGAAGGCTAAAAAAATTCAACCATGTGTTTATAATTTAAAATTGTCAAAATCCAAAGTTTTTCTTGCTAGATTTACATGGTAAAGAGACAATCTAAGCCAATAAACTATCTTATTTGTTATCCAATCATTACAAGTAATCTCATGGAGTTAGCAAGTATTCTGTTTAAATGTACAGGCTTGCCTTTACTAAATTTCAAAATACTCTGATCTTTCAGACCCATCTCCTCTTTTGACAGTCAAGAATTTGTGTCTAGAGACAGTAAGTGGATTGGCCAAGGTGACACAAATGTCTATTCTTCATTCTAACTAAAACCCAGGACTGCCAGATATCTTATTCTCATTAAGGTCAGTGGAAAACTAGAGCTTTATGAAATAATTACTAAGATTTATTATGAGCTTAGTATGTACCACTGTTTGAAGCACTACATACATAATGGCATTTCTTCACATTTCACAAGACAGGTGATTATTAATTCTCACAGCATTTTATGAGTTGTTGCTTTCACTTTACAGGTAAAGAAAGTGAGGCTTATGAAAATTAACTTGCTTATGATCATATAGGAAGTGAAAGGATCAGATTCAGACTCAGGTAAGTCTGACTGGAAAGGCCCAAATCTTAACTACTGTATTACTTATTCTCTAATTATGATTGAGGACATAACTATAGTCACTAGCACAGAAGGTACATCTGATTTGATTCAAGAATACAGAGCTGGTCTTCCCTGGTGGCGCAGTGGTTGAGAGTCCACCTGCTGATGCAGGGGACATGGTTCGTGCCCCGGTCCGCGAAGATCCCACATGCCGCGGAGCGGCTGGGCCCGTGAGCCATGGCCGCTGAGCCTGCACATCCGGAGCCTGTGCTCCACAACGGGAGAGGCCACAACAGTTAGAAGGCCCGCGTACCGCAAAAACAAACAAACAAACAAACAAACAAAAACAAGAATACAGAGCTACATGGCACAGAGATCTGAAAGCATCCAGAGGCTTAGAGCCCTGTGATGGAAAATGCTACTTAAAATCTCTTGATATTACAGAGTAACAGAAAGGCTAAAGAGGTAATTACTACTATTAATTTTTAAGACAGAAGTAAGCAGATGGTGGAGATACATGCAACCACCTAAAGCAGACCTCCAGAAAACGGAAAGCTATTATCCTGGTTTTGCCACTTACTAGCTGGAAACCTTGGGTAAGTAACTTCTCTTCTCAATATCCTCTGAAACCCATCATCTCTCACCTACTCTGTTTCTTCACTTGAAATGAAAACTTTCTCTCCTATGCCCCTTTCTACTAGATCATTTCTAATGTTACTCAAACATGATAGAATAGCTTCTATAAAAAATAACAACAGAAACAATGGAACCTGGTTGTACCAATATTTCTTTTCAATGGCAGCTCTGCCTCTCTGTCCCTCTTCACAGCAAATATATCAGAATTATTATACTAATCTCTCTCTTTTAAAAATGGCTAAAATGATTATACTCCAATAAAGATGTTAAAAAAAATAAAACTTAGATGTAGCATAAAAAATGGCTAAATTGAAATGCAGCATACATTAAAAATTAGTGTAAACAATGTAGTAAGAAAGCAGGAAAAAAAGGAACTTCCACATAGTGAGGATTTAATATAATATCTTTAGAATTTATTTCCATTTTGATTTTTTTGATAATCAAGTCTATCAACCTTATATTCTGTGTTTCATTTGATATTAAAATCTTTAATCAATCTTAAATTAAATTTGGTGTATGGAGTGAAGTGGGATAGCCAGTAAAATTCACTAAATGAGTCTCCCTAAACCCACTGGTCTAAAATGCCTGATCTGTCATTAATTAACTTTCTATATATGAGTGAGCCATTTTCTGCTATTTATATGACTTGTTGCTTTTTATCTTTACCTTTGTCTTTAATAAATGTTCTGATTAAATGGACATACATAAAAGAGCAAAAAATATGTGTAGTTCAATTCATAATTACAACACAAACACCCAAGTAACCAACACACAGATCAAGAAATATACTTCTGTCAACACTCTATAATCCCTTGTTGTGCCTCTCCATTTTAATTCTCCATCCTCCTAAAACTTAGTTTCCTTATTTCTACAGCTATAGATTTTCTTATTATTTTTTTAAATACAAGCATCTGATTTTCATACTTGTGTGTCTGGTTTCTGTCATTCAATATTATATTTGCGCTTCCATGCATCTCAGAAAAGCATTTGCTTGAGTTCACCAAAAAATGATAATTTAATTGGTAGGTAATTATTTCCCAAGTTTTTCTCTTTATTCTCTCTATTGTTGCCCTATCTTAATGCAAAATATAATTTTGGAAGAACACACCTGAGAAAAGCTAGTTTTTCATACATTTGTGGATAAACTTTTTTTCCCAATAGATGCTTTTAGATTTGGATACAACTGTGTATAAGATTAGTGAACTGGAAGACATGTGAATAGAAATTACCTAGACTGAAACACAGAGAAAAAAACAAAATTATATATATCAGGAAATGGTGAAAATTTGATTATATGTATATTTTTATTTCTAGCTTGATAACAGAATATGTCAGGGGAAATACTGAATATTTAATAGTATAAATATTTCTGATATTGATCTAAGACATCAAGCCACAGAATCAAGAATCATTACATTCATCTGTCAATGGACATTTACGTTGCTTCCATGTCCTGGCTATTGTAAATAGTGCTGCAATGGACATGGGGTGCATGTATCTTTTTGAATTATGGTTTTCTCCAGATATATGCCCAGGAGTGGGGTTGCTGGATCATATGATAATTCTATTTTTAGTTTTTTAAGGAACTTCCATACTGTTCTCCATAGTAGCTATACAATTTATATTCTCACCAACAGTGTAGGAAGGGACCCTTTTCTCCACACCTTCTCCAGCATTTATTGTTTGTAGATTTTTTGATGATGGCCATTCTGATTTGTGTGAAGTGATACCTCATTGTAGTTTTGATTTGCATTTCTCTAATAATTAGTGATGTTGAGCATCTTTTCATGTACTTTTTGGCCATCTGTATGTCTTCTTTGGAGTGAAGATATGGTACATGTATGCAATGGAATATTACTCAGCCATAAAAATAATGAAATAATGCCATTTGCAGCAACATGGATAAGCCTAGAGATTGTCATACTGAGTGAAGTAAGTCAGACAGAGAAAGACAAATGTCATATGATACCACTTATATGTGGAATAAAAAAAAATGGTACAAATGAACTTATTTACAAAACAGAAATAGAGTCACAGGTGTAAAAAACAAACTTATGGTTACCAAGGGGGAAATGGGGGAGGGGTAAATTGCGAGATTGGTATTGACATATACACACTACTATATATAAAATAAATAACTAATAAGAACCTACTGTATAGCACAGGGAACTTTACTCAATAATCTGTAATGACCTATGTTGGAAAATAATCTAGAAAAGAGTGGACATATGTATAACTGATTCTCTTTGCTGTACAGCAGAAACTAACACAACATTGTAAATCAACTATGTTCCAATAAAAATTAATTAAAAAAAAAGAATCACTACAATCCTCAAGCAGTGTACAAAAACACACACAGACTCTTGCAGGTGGGGTTAACTTAGAAGCTGAATCTGAGTTGGCTATTTGCATACAGAACATTTACTAGGGAATGCTCTTGGGATCATCTGTGGGAGACTGGAGTAAGCAAAACTGGTCAGAGGGAAAAGTTGAGCTGCAGTGGAATTTTAAAGGCTTCAACTAATCCCATGGGTATCTCTAGAGTCAGGGTTGACTTTTAGAGTTGTTCTGAATTGGAGGATGGGGGCAAGGACTTTGTGTGTGTGCATCAACCAACCAGGCATTGAATGTGAGTAGCCCCTAGGAAGGTAGTGTGACCTTGAATAAGGTTCATGTCTTCTAAAGAGAGTCTTAAAGATAGACTCAGATGAATCTAACTGCTTGCCAACAGTCTCAGCACCTGGGAGAATGAGTGCTTCAGTCCTGGTGGGAAAATCTGTGTGGCATACAATACCACCTACTACATACACAGACATACCTAGGCACACTAAAAAAACTGCCAAAAACTGATATCAAAGGGAATATTTTCAATGTTCTCTGAGGAAAAAGGTCATTGCCTTTAAAGAAACACTTACTTACAACTGACATCTCACTAGAAATTTTTAAAATGTGAAGAAAATGAAATGATAGCCTTAAAGTGCAGAAAAAAGAATAACTGCAATTTGAAAACGTATAATACAGAAAAAAATGTCCTCAAAAGTAAATATGACTTAAAACTATTTGTAGATAAAAAAGAGAGAGAGAATTTATGGCCAGACAAGCAACACTGAAAGAAGTATTCTAATGATTTCTTTAGAAAGAAAAATAAGTAAATAATCCTAGGTAGAAAATCACAGAAATCTGAAAAGGTATAAAAACTAGTAGAAGGGGGTAAATGAGTAGGTATATATAAACACTGACTAGATCATTTGGTAATGTTTATTTTTTTTATATGGGTGGTTTTTAGAGGAGTTTGTTCACATTTTAAAAATACTTTGTGCTCCATAGATATGTTTTATAGTTTTCTTTATGTATGTTACACATATGTAACACTATTAAAATAGAATAAAATAGAGACTGATCCTGAAGATCCCCCATGCAGAACCATTTAAGCCACATTAGGCAAAATTTAGTCTAGCTTATTTCATAAACATAAGCAAAACTTAGATTACTCTCATAAATTCTTCTGATAATCATAAGTGAAACTTAAGTCATCCCCCGACCCAAAAGATAACAACTTCTTCATTTTAACGTTATAACCTATCCCATAAGATCATGCCTATGAACTTCATACCAGTTTGGGGTTTGAATAATCCCTGTTCATGAACAGTTTGTTTCTCACTTAATAAAATATTCATATCAAGTAAATCTCTCTGAATTTTCTTTTGAGAGCACAGGCACACACACACACACACATACTATACCTTTACATGTTAAATCCTTTGTTTTATCTTTAAGATACAGGTTCTTTTCTATACCTCCCTGTTGTGATTTTCAATCTTTCTGTTTACTTATCATTGGATATGTATCTTGGCTCTGCTAATGTACAGAATTACTAGATTTAACCTCTTTATCTTTTTTGTTATAAGTGTACAATTCCACTTAAATATTAAGTTCTGATTGAAAAGCTTATCTTTTTATTTAATTGAGGTGTCCATGAGAGAAAGGATTCTTTTTTAATTATGATTGTGTTTAACTTTGTACCATCAAGTTTAAAGGGCTTCCCTCTATCCTTTTTACACATTTGTAAAATTACCTTTTTGATAACTGTAGTCCTGAAACTGCAGTGAAAAACAAGTGGATTGTGATGAGTGATGAAAAGAGAGAAGTGGGTTTCTTAGCCTGGGAAGAGTGTTTCCATGCTGGGAGGGGAAGGTTGACTCCATTATTAGTGAAGAACCCACTTTTTTTCTGTTGGAGACACACAGGGGTTATTTGGACAGAACATAACTCACATGTTGATTTAGGGCTTTATTCTAATTTTGATTAGTCAAAATTCTCCCAATGCATAGGAGATTATTGAGCACTAATCTTAGTTCCTATTGTTATTGACAAATCCATCCCCTTTTCTCTTATTATATTTGGATGGTGAAGAGGTGAATAACTTATGTCTTTCTACTCTCACACTGGAAAATTCCCTCGCCCATTTTAATCATATTTAATTTTTAAAATTTAATGTCTCTGTGAGCTATTTCACACTATGGTAGCATATATATATCTATATATATATATAGATATAGATATAGATATTTATATTTATATTTATATTATTTGGTTGTTTTCATTATTGTATTGATAAAGGTATATTAACCTGAACTCATTTAGCACTTGAATGTATTTAACCCCTTTCATCTAATAATATTATCAACACACAAATGTTTGATTATGACTTGGTTTCCCACATGGGTCTGCCCATACTAATTTAGTATTAATTTTTAATACTAATACATCCTACTTTAAAGAAAAAAAAAGCAAATACTTTCCCACTGGTTTTCATGTCACTTGGAGCTGAAAGACTGACGGTTATGAGTTCTGAAATGAGTTGGGATGTCTAACTTAAGTTTGGTTTTGCTATTTACAAACGTCTTGACACCTGGCAATTCTCTTCACCTCTCTAAACTTTAATTTCATCTTTTCTCATTTGGTAAAATGAGAAATATTAGAGGAAATGATCTTGAAGTTTCCTTTCAGCTCTGATACTCAAGCACGTCTATGAAGTGTTGAAGTTTGTTCCAGGTTATAAGATAAGCTAGCCATAGAATTGGAAGTAAAGCCCACAGGATATATCTTTAGCTATAATCAGATGACCTAGAGAAAAGAGTGAAATTTCATAGAAAAGAGAGTGGAAGAATAAATTAATCAAAGGTGATATGGAAAGTAAGGTAAGGGTGAAAAAAGAATAGAGAGAAAAATGTATGAAAAACAGCCAAGGATAAAATAAGGAACACATGACATGGCTGCATAAGTTTCTTCTTCTGATCTACATTTTCACAAAACTTAGATTATTGAATCTAATTGTTCCTCTACTTTTCCAAAATGATGTGTTCTGCAAATATCTGTCAAATCTTAAATCCCTGTGATATTCAGGAACTCTTTTCTTCCTTTACTCCTGGGGTTTCATCCCAATATCTTCCTGAATCACAGATTTACCTTTTCTTTGCAGCCTCACACATGCCATTGGCCATTGTGAGTGATACTATTCTTCTGTACTTCTGTCCTCCTCTACACCCCCCATTTGCTAAACCCAGGCTGGTGTTTCTGTATTGAGAGAAACAACCTATATTGTAACCAATTGATGATTTTATTTTAAAGTAAACAGTATTCATTTTTGGACTGTGGCTCACTAGGGCTGGAGCAATAGGCTCTTTCAACAGCACCATCTGGATGTGGCTAAATGAAGTGTGATGATAAGATGGGGATGCAAGAATTACAAGGGATGTGTTTACCCGACAGACATAAATTGCCTACAACCCTAAAGTTCACTATTTAAGAGCTTATTTTCAAGACTGATGTGACGCAATTAAAAAATGAATTCTGGGGGTTTTCCTGGTTGGCGCAGTGGTTGGGAGTCTGCCTGCAGATGCAAGGGACACGGGTTCGTGTCCCGGTTCGGGAAGATCCCACATGCCGCAGAGTAGCTGGGCCTGTGAGCCATGGCCGCTGAGCCTGTGCGTCCGGAGCCTGTGCTCCGCAATGGGAGAGGCCACAACAGTGAGAGGCCCGCATACCGCAAAAAAAAAAAAAGAATTCTGGTAAAAGGTACAACCTGTGGGTTTTTCTATCCTCATATTTCAATTAAGTTGATTACACAGTTCATGGTCATCACTAACAATGAACCAGGTCAGTTACAAGAGCAAATACATATATATTCAAAGAACATGTAAGATTACAACATGCTATATTGGATTCTGAAGGGAGGTATTTAGAGTAAAATACAACAGGTAAAGAAAAATTTTGCTGGTATAACAAGGTGTGATTTGCAAAGCTCTTTTCTCCTGGCCAATAAGGCAGCCCATGGCCCTAGTTTTGTCTGACCTGAAGCCAAATAATAGCTTTCCTTTATTGAGAACATACAAAACATCTGGCAATGTTTCATATACAGTTTTAAAACAAATGCTCATAACCACCTTTCACTTCAGGTAATTTTATCTCCATCTCATAGAGATAAGCTAAGTAACTTCTCCCACAGTCCACATCACTAAAACTTGGGGATGAGTTTGACTGACTTAAATATCCAAATTCATAATACTAACTCCACTTAGCACTGCCCTTTCAACCATGTAGATGTATTTCTCCTTCAGAAACCAGCACTCTTGTTTACCTGAAGTTCAGGGGCTTTAGACATATTACATAGCTCCAAAGTGTGGTTCAAATTCCAGCTCTGCTATTCACTATCTGTAAAATGGAGAGTAATAACACTTATCTTTAGGATCATTGTGTAAAAGCCTTTTGCTTCATGTCTAGGACATTGGTGGTTGTGGTTGCTTTTGTTTGATCTCAAATAAATTGGCATTAATACCTTATTCTGGATTGTGCCCTAAATTTGTGTTATTTCATCCTATCGTCTCACCAAGTCTAAGTCCTTATTTGAGACCCTAGAATTTGAGTCCATGTTTTCTTTGTTGTTGTTGTTGGGTTTTTTTTTTGCGGTATGAGGGCCTCTCACTGTTGTGGCCTCTCCCGTTGCAGAGTACAGGCTCCGGACGCGCAGGCTCAGCGGCCATGGCTCACAGGCCCAGTCGGTCCGCGGCATGTGGGATCCTCCCGGACCAGGGCACGAATCCGTGTCCCGTGCATCTGCAGGTGGACTCCCAACTACTGCGCCGCCAGGGAAGCCTGAATCTATGTTTTTTCAGACCCATGACCTATTGAAAAGTCTGTCTCTCAGTGACCTTCTGTGAGGACATGGTGCATAACCCAAGAGCCCAAAACTTTAGAGTGCATAAATTATAGAATTATCAAAGATATTTCACTTCGATTGGTAGGAGATTGGGGATATAACAATTTAAATATTTAAAATACAGTTACTGATAAGTACTATTTACATAGATGGTGTATTGTAATAGAATTTATAGAAGGATCTTATCCCATTCCACTGCAAAAAAATAAATAAGTCAAAATCAACATACTTTTACATGACATTTATTTTAGGATAAGGAAATAAATATCTTGAGGCTCATATTTGAAATTATTTGACTAGTTCTCTAGTATATTTAAGTTTGAACATTTCATTTCCCCTTTTATTCTAATTGTTCAGCTGAAGCTGCACTGCCATCTCTGAATGATCACCTTTCATTCAGCCACTTAGGAAAATCCTGTATATGTGTCTTTTATAGTCATTAGGGCAGAATTTTTCCCTTTTAATCAATCTGATAATTAAACTCTTAAATTACTACTAAGTTACCTTTTTCTTACAGATTGTAATGCATCTTTACAGAGAGATGTGTATGTATGAAGTATATAGGAGTTAATAAATTATATTGAAACATATACATGCATATATCTGTCAAGGTACATGGGTCAAATTCAATGTTACATCACTTG
Source organism: Pseudorca crassidens (assembly GCF_039906515.1). Classification (NCBI taxonomy): domain Eukaryota; kingdom Metazoa; phylum Chordata; class Mammalia; order Artiodactyla; family Delphinidae; genus Pseudorca; species Pseudorca crassidens. Next base: position 18,569,410 of record NC_090309.1, on the reverse strand, counting down.
TTTTCTTTTTTATTTCTTACAAGTTACAAGTGTTTTTTACATTTATAAACTGCTGAACAAAAATCAAAATAACATTAACATTAAAATAATAGGAAATTCAAATATCGGTATCCACAAAATAAAGTTTTATTGGAATATAGCCTGCTCATTGAGTTATGAATTATTTATGACTGCTTTCACACTATAACAGCAAAGCTGAGTATGGCCCACAAAACCTAAAATACTTATTATCTGACCTGTTTTAGAGCAGGTTTGTCAATCTGTGATATAAAACAAACGCTAAATGTATCTACACTTTTCTCCATTTGCTGTGCTTTAGTTTCTGAAGCGTACTGCTCAGGTGCCTGCCTTTTTCATTTCATTTATCCACACAAACTCTCTTGCGCATTAGTTGCATCTTTCTGTTATCTTCACCCACAAAGGCGTTTCAATAAAGCTCAACCACATTCCTTATCATATGCCATTTTTTTCATCCATGATGACTTTCTATCTTTTATACCAACACTGTTGTGAACTTGTAATTTTCCTCAGTTAGCACCGCTTTCCTGGGAAAAGAACCTCTTCTTAATGGAAGATATTCATTTTTGCATTTTTCTAACTTATGAATTAATGAGAATATTCTACTCACTGGACTGATAATTTTCTACCATTATACCTCCCTATATGTCAGTAATTTTTTTTTTCTTTAGGATCCATACTTTTGTCATAAAGTATACACTTACTAATTTATTTATCCACTCATCCTTTCATCTTTCTATTCATCCATCTATCCATTCATCCCACAAAAGTGTATTAGGTACTGCCAGACCAGAAGGAAGATAAAATATATTTTCTATTCCTATAGAGCTCACATTCTTTTGTGGGAACAGATACATAAACAATTAGAGTTTAAAATCCTGAATACTCTATTAGAGGAAATTACTGAGAAGGATAATTGAGGAGCAAAGAGAATGATACTTTTGTTTTATTATCATTGCTTTCCAACTTTTTCAACAATCTTTTAACTTTGGTTATCAATATTTCCCTTCTTTTCAATTTCTTAGCATTATTACAATGTCTTAGTTCCTCAAACTTCTCTACTCTGATAATGTTAATATTTACTTCACTCTGTTACCCACAAGAATGGCGACCCATTTATATGAATGGGCATTCACAGTAATTCTGAAATTCTTCCTATGACAGTGTCATTAGTTCTGGTTTCCCTGCTCTTACTGAAGCTGTTCTTGACCCATATTTTGGCTTCCAGTTCTTCCACATGAACCCACACTAACTTCATTTGCTTCTTCCATTAAACAGAGACATCTCCCAGTTTGTCATATCAGCAGTGCCTCACTAGTGCCTCTCCCATACACTTCAATGATTGGTTTTCACTTATACTCATATTGCTACTCTGATACTTTGGTAACTTGCAATGTTTGTTTCCTTTTCCCTCATTCTATTTGAAGGACTGCTGCAGACAGTTATAAAAGAGTGTTGAATTGTTCTGTTAATAATTTATGCTCTCTAACATCAGCTTGGGCTTCAATGCTATATAATAATCTTTAAGTGGCCATTGAAATCTACTTAAACTCCCTTCTAGAATCTCTCAAACCTTCCTCCAGTTTTTTCACCAGTTGTCATCAAGGTAATTTTCGGATTCCACTTTTTTCAGCAATATGTAGCCTGTGTCTAAATTTGACCCCCACATCTTTGTATTATCCAGGTTACTAAAATACAAGCTTTGGTATAGACTCCTGGGCCTTTGGTTTAAGTTTTATCATTTAATACTTAAGTTTAATCATTTCCTCCAAAATTAGTACAAAAAACCTTCCACATTGCCACCAGGTCAGCAGAGATCATGGATTCACCATAGAAACAAGAATAGGGAATATTCATGCCATGGAACAACTAAGCCCATGCGCCCCAACTACGGAGCCTGCACTCTAGAGCCCGCGAGCCACAACTACTGAAGCCTGTGCACCTAGAGCCTGTGTTCTGCAACAAAGAGAAGCCATCGCACCGCAATGAAGAGTAGCCCCCGCTCGCCTTGACTGGAGAAAGTCCGCGCAGCAACAAAGACCCAACACAGCCAAAAATAAATAAATAAATTTATTAAAAATAAAAAAGAATAGGGAATATTCAGAGTGAGATGGAAAGCTGCTCCATGGCTAAGACAGAAAGCAGTCTATTCTTTGTATACTTAATAACTACAATAACTAAAAGCAGGGACATTGAGGGAGCCACATTTTGCCTGTCATTGCATTTGAATGATGTTTAAGAAACTCCAAAGAATCAATGAATAATGAAGCAGTGTTGTCTGTTTCTTATGTATATACAGTCATCCCTTGGTATCTGGGGGTTGGTTCCAGGATCTCCCTCCTGACCTCATATCAAAATCCAAATATGCTATTTGCATATAACCTACCTATGTACAACATCCCATACACTTTAATCATCTCTAGATTACTTGCAATGCCTAATATGATGCAAACACTACACAAATAGTTGCTAGAGTGTGGCAAATACAAGTTTGCTTTTTGGAACTTTCTGGAACTTTTTCCCAAATATTTTCTATCCTTTGTTAGTTGAATCCATCGACGCAGACCCATGGATACAAAGGGCTGACTGTATTCCCTTAAGCCATACAGGATATATAAATCTGACTCTGCCACTTACGAGTTGTTAGAATTCGGTTCAGCCACATAACCTAATGTAGATTCAGAATTCTACTGTGTACATTTAGGAAAGTATTATGACCCACTCCCCAACACTGTTCTCATATTAAAAATAAGATGTTGCATGCAAAGCATATAGCAAATGTCTGGAAATAGTAAGTGCCCAATAAATGATGCTTTTAAACAAGGGAGAATGAGCATCATGTCAAAAGATAAAACTATACTACAGGGATATTGGACACACAAAAAATGACTACCTTCATTGTTTTGGTTATTTCAAGGTAAAAAGTGTTTGCTAATATTAGATGAAAAGGAAGTTACTCTTAGAAGATCAATGAAGATAAAAGGGAGTTCATATATATACTCATATTAATTCTATTTTAGCTCCCTTTATACACTATAACTGGAACAATGTCAGTGGCCTCACCTGACACTGCATACACTGTTCTACATTTAAACTTTAATATAAACACTGGCTCTTCAGTGAATTAAATTGAATGAATTTAAAACTAAACAATTCCACAAACCTCCCCATCCTCTCAACTGCCTATGCCCTCATTTAACATTTTTAATTTATTTTAAATTTTTCTAAGAACTAAAATTCTTCCTATCACAGTTAACCTAAGAATCATGTGTTGTCTCCCTTCCCTCTACCTCCCAAGTCCTATTTACTTTTCTCACATTGCAAGGTGAATCTTATCCCCTCCACCTCATATCATTATTTTTATTTACCTTTTCACTGACAACACATTATCATTGTCTCCTACTAAATATTCCTGCCATTAGTCTGCACTAGACAGTATATCCTTCTGACTGTTGACAGTTTGTTATTCCTAAAAATACATTTTATGAGAGGACAGGGAGGGTGACTTAACTTCTAATTATTTGGGTAGAAGAAAGAAAATGACTTCCATAGGCATTCTTCTTACATCTTATAGTCACAGAAAGCCTATAAAATCTTTCAAGGAGAAGTTCATACATTATTCACTTTTGTAAAGCACATGCCACCCTACATGTGGCCTGGTTCAAAAGAATTCAAAATGCTTATTTGTTCAAATAAATAATCCATGCCATTACTCAAGCCCCATTTCTATGTTATCACAGAGTATTTTCCCTCATGCTTATTTATTTTAGCTAAACATAACTGGAACATTTAATAAAATGCATGGCTGGAGGGAAATAAGAGAGGAAAAGGAAAATGAGCCTTAGAGATTGGAGGAGTTAAGATGGTTTAGCATTCTCTCCTCTCCAATATCTCAGAAATGGGGACACCCACATTTATTCAATACATTTTGTCCTCAATGTTATTCAGAACTTCAAATTGAATTTATGTAAAACAGTAAAGTTTATGAGAGTAATAGGATAAAAATAGACAGAGTTCTGCCAGAATTCACTTATAAAATCTAAATAAGAAGAAAACTCAGAAAGATGCTATTGAGTTTGTGCCATATTCAATGACCAACATAAGTTCAGGTAGTGAATCCCATTTTCTTTTCTTTCTTGTAGTCACATAAATGTTATTATCTCCTATGTAAGGCAGGTAGGTAAAGGACAGTTAGGAGAGTCCTTTCAATGTGCAACTGATACGTTTTATTTGCTGTAAAAGCATATAAATTCAACCTTTTAATCAATTCTTTCACTATTTTCTCTACTCCAACTACCTTAGTTAAGGCCATTTTCATCTTAAACTATTGCATCAAGTCAGTATTCTAAATGTTTCTCTACCAACTCAATGCAATCACTTTTACAGTCTTCCATCAGAGTTCCACATAGTCCCTTTGACTGAAGTCTTTTGCAGACATACGCTTTTTTACTAGAAAAAAATGCAAATAACTTATAATGGGCATACATCTCCTCAAAATGATCCCGAAGTACCTGGCTATTTGTCAAGTCCATTAAAAATTATTTTTAGATAAAGGCAATTACAAAATATATTTATAGGATAAAAATCCCTGTAGATTGTGGGACAGGAGAAGATACATCAGAGTGGTGAAAGCAAGGAGATAAGACACCATTTTATTGTCATTGTTGTTTATTTGTTTCTCATCCAACCCCTCTTTAAGACCACCTCTATGTATGGACATTCACTAGAAGGACTTGCTCTGTAACAAAGCAAGACCCTATGGGACCTTCCCTGAAGAGAGCCCCACCCCAACTCCATGTCCCATCCCTGTCTCTTGTCTGTAAAAATACTTTAGCATCCTAGGCCTTCCCTGAGTTCCAAAGAGTAAATTTAATCAGAGAAGTGAGAAAATGCAGAAATATAGGAAAACAGTCAAGCAAGACAAAATAATAGCAGTCAAGCAAGACAAAATAATTATCGTTTAGCCATTAAACAAAGTCAAGGACATTTAGTTCCTCCTCAAGGACTATAGATAATATTCTGAGCCATGTCCTTTGAGCTGTTTTGTGGATACTGAAACCCCTGCCAGGTGGAAGAAGAACATAGCAGGTAGACCCCAGACAATTTGGAACCAGAAGTTTGATGATGCTGACTCCTGATTACCTCACCATCAACCAATCAGAAGAATGTCCATGAGTTGATCACACATCCAACAATCCCCCTCCCTCACCCTGTCTTTAAAAATCTTTTCCTGGAAGTCTTCAGGGAGTTTAGGCCTTTTAAGCACTAGCTACCCCAACTCCTTGTTTGGTTCCTGCAGTAAACACTGCACTTCCCTTCACCACAGCCTGGTGTTAGTAGATTAGCATTACCACATGTGGGCAAGCAGATCCACGTTTGGTTTGATAACAAATGGATTCAGCATATATTTATCGCATAGCTAAGACTTATTACAGTGATGTTGTAAGGCTATATGACCTGATAATAAGGGGAAAAATATAGATGGAGTCTGGAGAAATCCATGTGCAGGCATCTTTATGCTCTCTTCCTCCCACAAGGGGTCTCATGAAGTATAGTCTTCCTTAGCAAATAAATGCAGCAACATGGGTGCCCAAAGTATGTATTACATAGGCACAAATGCAGCAACATGGGTGCCTAAAGTATGTATTACATAGGCACCTTCTGCCTATCATTTACCAAAATCTCAGACTCTCAGAAGGAAAGTGTTCAACATAAATCATAGTATTTTCACAAAAAATGTCTTGTCAAAGCATCACTTGTAAGCAGGTTTTTTAAAGGATAGCATCCTCAGTCTTGCTATGTTAACCGTTTTCCTGCACACTCTCAGAGTCAGATAATCTGAGTCGAATGTATCAGAAAGTGTGAGCTCATAGGCATCAGAAATAGTGATCTAATCCTCAAAGAAGAAGCATGGGAAAGGTTGCATTCCATAGCCAACAAAGCCCATGAGAATGTATCTGGTTCCCATGAACACAGATGCACTGAAATTGTGTACACCTGGTGAGAACCATTAACAGTTGTGACAAAAAGCACAGACCACATACCCCTGAGAATAGAATAAAGAAGTCACCAGTACAGAAGTATTTAAGACCATAGTGAGAGTTCCATGGATTCCAGTGGTTGTTTCCAATCCTCATTCAAAATATCCAGAAAGATCAGTCACATTCACTACAGAAAACAAGATTTGCCTCTAATGTCACAATGACAGAATAAACCCCCTATTCAAACTCCATCTTGAAAGTAGAACAGGGAATGACTATTTACTAAACAAACTAGATGATCCAAAACTCTCTATTTACCTGAGGTCTGATAGGGATGGACAAAATATTGAACCTGTTATGAAAACATTTTAACCTAAAGAAAATATTAGTTGGCCAGTCAAAATTTAAAGCCTATCCAGTAGGGAAGGGCTGAGGTGTTCATAAAAAGGGCTTCATGAGTCTTATGAAATAAAAATTCTACAGTATCTTTGCATATTTTTGTACTATGATTCTATTTTCAAACTCTCAAATACTTGATAGTAATCGTTTTGATACTATCTTTTCCTATAAAGACATAAAATAGGGTGATATGATAGTGACTTAAGTGGGAAATTCCCCTACAGTTTAGTTGATTAGGAAAAGCTTCTCTCTTGAATGGCAGTTTTGAAATGTGAAGGCCAAAGAAGTCCTCATAATTCAAAGTTTTCCATTCAAAGTGCTCTAAACCTAGGAAACAACTAGAGCAAAATTCCCAAACATGGAACATGTTTAGCAAGAGCAAGAAACTAAAATAAATTGGTTTTGCAATAGTCTACATGAGATATAATGGTAGCAGTAAAATGATTAATTTAGCAGATGGAATGGACCAGATGTGAGAAGAGGAAGGGGAAAGAGAGATCCGGGGTGCTTTACAGATTTTTACTCCCCTTTATATGTTACAGCTCATCTAAGATGAGGTCCAAATAATTAAACCTATCCCTTTGTCTAGTACATAGGAAATTTAACAATGACAAAATACTAGTGATAGTACTTTTAATAAAAGAGATTTACAAAGCAATGCTTTAATTCCAATCTCTTATTTCTTATGGTTTGTATTACTATGAAAATGCTTTTAAGCTTTCAAGTGAAGACTGGAGCAGCACATCTAGTGTTCTTTACACTCTGTTATGTATTTGAGTTTGCCATGGCTAAGGCAGATAAAGCAACTGTCTTAGCAAAAATAAGCAGAAGTGTATAAATTCTAGGAAGATCTGAATCACTGACCACTTTATAACATTTATGATAATGAAGGTGTAATGGACAGACACCTGGATGAAACATACTTCGTACTGGATGCCCTTCATTAAGAACATCTTCTTCACTGAGGAGGTGGTAGGCATCAGTATGCAACAAAATAATTATGAAATTTATCTTAATAAAATTATGACACACTGTTTTCATTCATTGACTTTAATCTTGGAATATCTAGGCTTATTTCCTCTCTATCAATTTTCACTCACTTTGTGTATGACTCAGATTATCTCCCCACTGTTTTAAATAAGACAACTGAAAACAGGCAGACCTAACCTTTAAGTTCTACTGTCAATAAAAAATAAAATACAAAGAACTTCCCATGAAAAACATGTAATGACATGAATGTTTGCTCTTTATCAGCAAAAACCAAAATGTAAAAATCCAGAATTGTAAAACTGCTAAACTATGACTGAAATCTTTTCAATAAAGAACAAGCACACACACACATATACACTTATTATTTTTTTCCAAAACAAAGAATTATAGTTTTTTTTTTTTTTAACATAAACTGCTAATTGCTTTTAATGGGAATTCAGTGCATAGTTATTCAGCCGATGGTATGGGGATGTGCTGTATTGAGTGTTGCAAATGTTAAAAAGCAAAGAGAATTTCTATGTTAAAGGAACCTGTTTACCAGAGGGAGTCTCAGGATTATATGGATTAATCCTTTAATGCACAGCCAGCCCTCACATGGGAAATTCTAGCCATTAACTTCCATATCTGGAGGAGCCTGGGGAGGTTTGATAACTATTGTAATTCCCTGAGGGAAATAAAGGTTGAACCCTGTCTAAAAAGATGGTCCCTTCCCACTAAATATTTCCACCATTGTAGTTCAGGAAGGAAATGCTGCAGTCGGTGACAGAGACAGCAGGTGGTTGTAGATCTAGAGTTGAGATGTGATTTTCACATCTGAATGTGCTATGCAGGTAAGCACATGGGACACAGTCATACCTCTAAAAGTGACTAAGAGACCTTCTCAAAGAGCACTCAGGATAAATCAAGAAATATAATTCTTACTTTTATGTTTTCTATAAAATGCTATATCTATCTTGCTTTGATATATGGTATTTAACAAAATTAGCACATATTTATTGACTGTATGACAAGTGCTTTGCTAAATGGGTTATATTGGTTACCTATCCAGTATTCATTCTTCCCCTCTTCCTGCAAATCCCAAAATAAATAGTTTTTTGTTTTGTTTTGTTTTGCTTGGGGGTGTTGGGTGGGGGGAGGGTGGAAACAAACAAACAAAATCAAAGCAAAATCCTGGCAGTCACAGGCTCTTATGCAGGTCCAGGTAGGCAGAATAAAGGGAAGAGCAGTGCATGTGCACAAACTCCAGAAAGGTTCTTCAAAATAGTTTAACCCACCAGCAGGAATCCTCTTGTTCTCCTAATTTCTGACACGAAGACTAGTGCTTCAGAGGCTGTCACTTACTAAACCATGTCCCTTCAGAGTCTTGGTTGACTTAGAAATCATATAAAACCAATCCAATAATGTTACCATTAATTTGACAGTCACTCTGTGACTGAGGGTCTCCTCAAGTACTGGAGAGTAATTTACACAGCTGCTTCCAATTTTAAATCATCCCAAACTCTCTTCAAAGCTCATCTCCTCTCTCAGTATTCTGAGAATTGTACCATCCATAGGCTGGCCACAAACCAAGAGCTGGTACCAGAAACACATGACCCAGGATTTGTGGTAGCAGAACAGGAAAGTAGGAATGATTGGTCCTGTCTTAGGGTTTATTACTAATTTTTATTGACCTTTTCAAGTGAATACAAAGCAATCATACAGCCTGCATGGGTCAGTGTGAATAGAGCACAGCCTAGCCACTGAGGCAGAATAGGTGGAGACCAGCTGTACTAGTATGGCAATAGACAATATGTGTAATATGTTTAAATATACCTCTTCTGAACTTAGTAATTTTGAAACAATTAGCTGGATTAAAAAATCGTTGATATGCATGCAGATTTTTACAAAAGTATATTTGTCATGAGAAGAAAATCTAAAATAACCATTAAGATGAAAATATTTTTATAATTTAAATACATTCATACATTGAAATAATAAATTTTACAAGTTATGCTTATATAGAGAGATAGATTCATAGCTTGAGGGAATGATAATTATATAGTGTCAAGAGAAAACATGATATAATAAAACTGATAAACAATATGATTTCAATTAAATAGACATAAATAGGCAGAGATTTATGAGGAAAAATAATGATTAGAAAAAGATACTCATCTCTAACTGGTGGTATTTTTTTCTCTAGTCCTCATTACTTTAATATTTAGGAAAAAATATGAAGGTCCTTAAGAAAAGGACCTTTAAAAAGCAGGACAGGGGCTTCCCTGGTGGTACAGTGGTTAAGCATCTGCCTGCCAATGCAGAGGACACAGGTTTGAGCCCTGGTCCAGGAAGATCCCACATGCCTCAGAGCAACTAAGCCCGTGCATCACAACTACTGAGCCTGTGCTCTAGAGCCCATGAGCCACAACTACTGAGCCCACGTGCCACAACTACTGAAGCCCATGTGCCTAGAGCCCGTGCTCTGTAATAAGACAAGCCACCGCAACAAGAAGCCCGTGCACTGCAACGAGACCCGATGCAGCCAAAAATAAATAAATATATTTTTTTAAAAAAGCAGGACATAAGAAAAAACTTAGCAACATTTTAAAGCCTTAAAAAATTCTTGTTTCAGTTATGTATTTTTTTACAACTTAGGATTTCCAGTATGTTAGTTAACAGTCCCTCATCTGGACCTAACCTATTATTGGGTGGCACAATGTGTTTCTGGACCAGTAGTCCCCTCCCTCTGGTTATGCATCCCTCCCTTATAATGTGGATCCTCCCAGAATGCTTTATATTTCAGAGTCATTTCTAACCAATACTTCTGCTTGCTTTCACTTTAATTCCTTTCTCTGTCCTTTTATTGTACTTTAGTAGAGATAGCAAACTAGGACAGCTCCCAAATAGCTACTTAATTCATTGGAGCCTTGTTTACTGTTTCCTTCATCAATGATTTATATTTCCTCAAGAGGATAGAACTGCTTAGGCTGCAGTGGGCCTGATGATACTTCCTTTAGATGATATACTCATGTAAAATAGTTTTATGTCTCTGAAATGTTTTTCAAGTTGAATCACACTCTGATGCACTTATCTTGAAACTAGATTTCCTGATTTTGCTGAATTGGACTCCTGGTGGGAAATATCGCTAGTAAAACCATTTGAGTTTAAAGCTGCAACCTAGAAGTTTTTCTCAACTCCACCTTGTCTAGATGAAGAGGAAATCTCTTTACTTTCCTACTGTTAATACAGAATCAAAATGCATGACCTATGAGAATGAAACTCTAGTTAAACTGCTTCAAAAATGCAAACTATAATTTGAAACTTGGAATTCCAATTGTAAGGCTCATTGAATACATAATCTGAAACAAGTTACTTACACTCTATGGCCTGTTTCCACCTATGAAATTAGGGATCCCTACCTCATAGCATTCCTGTGAAATTAAATAAACTGTTTCAGGCAATATGCCTGATAAAATAATAGGCTGTAAATAAATGTTAGTTATTTTCCTGATATGTATTGGAAACTATCACATATGATATTCTTGGGAAAAAAAAATATTCTGTGGCATAAGACCATACTACACATATTCAAGTTTCAGGCATCAGACCAGGAACTTGGTAAGCTTGTAGAAACATGTAGGAGAAATAATGGAGAATAATAGGGTTGAGAGGAGTAAATTTCATGCAAGGTAACTTCTAATCAATAATAATAATGATGCCTATTTATTCACTACTTTTTTAAGGATTTGTGTGTGTGTGTGTGTGTGTGTGTGTGTGTGTGTTGTAGCTACGATGCACTATTAGGTGATAATGATAAATATTAAGACATATCTCTCACTGCATTCATGAATCTTACATTATCTGAAGAATGGGGGCAAGTAGAAAACATAAGTAGACAAAAAATAAATAACAAATAAATGATTTATCTTAGATATAATGAAGAAAACACAATTTGAAATATTGTTACATTGAAGAAAAGAGAAAAAAGGAAAAGCAACTGGTCAAAGAGACAAGTCTATTATATTTGTTAAATCATCAACTATATAATCATGTTCTTAGCCCCACTCCCTAGATAATAATGAAATGACCCAGTTTATGTGCATCTTTAATCTACAAATATTTAAGAGGGTGTTGAGACTGTTGTGAGTTTCAGACATCATGTTTTATTGATGATGTAGCTATTGAATCACAGAGATAAAAATCAGAAAACTTAGAAAATTGCTGGGACAGTGTTCTGATTGTGCTGACAATCCTCTGTAGGATAACAAATACGTTCATTTGTATATTCCAGTCATTCATTCAACAGATTTTTATTAGGCCTACTTTGTTTTATGTACTACATGTTATAAAGAAGTTTTAAAGATGAACATGAAATAATTTTTATATTGAAAGATCTCATAGTTTATTCAAAGAAGAAAAACAGTTTTGTATAATATAAATATAATAAAAGGAAAATACATCCATCATGAAATGTATAGCCCTATAGGCATTTAGCAGGAATGGATTTAACCCCAAAATTCTATTGTTGGAGTGGAAAAACTTTTCCTTTATACTCTTGTATTTTTGATTAGGGACCTGCAAATTAAACTGACAAAAGACAGTTTATCAGATTATCCAGAGGAAAAACAGGTTTAATTATGTACATATACACTAGAGTTCACAAAGAAACATGACTCAATGAGGAAACTAGAATTTGAGGTTTATATACCATTTAATAGGGAACAGGGAGGGACATAGGGGCACTTCTGGGAGAACAAATGGTTTCTTAGAAGGGGGAAAAGAGGGCACTTATGGAAGAAGAAATGCCTTTCTGGAAAGACTAATGGGACCTTAGGAAAATAGAGGGGAGATATAGTTTGGTGACAGTGTCTGTTTGGGTGTGGTGCTGACTTCTTTTCTCTGAGATTAGAGTTGCTCCCTGAGAGGAGATTTATGACAATTGAGTTCTTTTAGGAGGCTCTCATTTTAGTCAGTTAAAAAATTCAGGAACTCAAATGCCTTCTATTCAAAATATTTTTTTTTATGCCACAGTGGTTTATTCTTGACCCCTTCCCTATCTTCAAGAATAGAGATTTGCAAGTTAAATTCTAAAATGAAGGGGAAGATTATAAACAGATGGTACTAGGGTCAGTTTCGTTTTACTGGCCAAGAGAAAAAAAAAAAGGATTAAATTTACATGTACTGTTAAAGAAAAAAAGAGCTGAACAATAGTTAAAGTGGTAAAGACAGATTTTATTCAGGAACTATTGCAATATAGGGAAAGATTCCTGTGTATGGAACTGGGCTCAATTCCAAATACAACAAAGACAAATGGGGATTTATCCAAGGAGAAGAGTGGGATCAGTAGATGAAAAATTTCTAAGAGGAAATATAGGGGGCTAACATTTCTGGTTAAACTGACTTGACAATTTCTTTCTAAAGGCAGGTCAAAGTGATCAGATACCAAGTGTTGGGGATAAGGAATTTCATCAGATATCAAAGGAAATTAGATACCAAAGATGTGAGATTCTTGCTAAACTGACTTGGCTGGGTTTTGCTAAAAGCAAGACATCTTGGCTTAATCAAGAAGGGGGCTCAGAGGAGCCTGACTAAAGTTTGGTCAAGGAAAGTGTCTTTGTCAGTAAGAAAGTAGGGAGTCTGGAGAAATGGTCGCAGTGACAGCAACAAAGAGCAAGTAGGATGACATTCCGAAATTCTTCAAACAGAGAAAAATTACTGCCACTGATTTCTTTCCTTCTTTCTCTCTCTCTTTCTTTCTCTCTCTCTTTCTTTCTTTCTTTCTTTCTTTCTTTCTTTCTTTCTTTCTTTCTTTCTTTCTTTCTTTCTTTCTTTCTTTTTTTCATTTTAAGAAAGATTTCTATGTTAAACTCGAATCGCATCCATTTGTCTACATTTGCTATATGGGTAATGAGTTTACTGGCAGAGATGTTATGCCTTCAGGTGGCAAATAATTTTAAATTCAAAGAATTGTTTGGGAGAGAGTTACCAAACGAACAGGACTAACTCCACTAAGGTCAGAGCCTTAGTGGAGAACAATATTGATCATTAAGGAAAAGCTTTGCTGCAGTTGCTCTTGAATTGCTCAGTGAGAAGATTTTCTATTGAAAAGAAGTTGTCAGAGTTGCTCAAATTCCTCTTTCCTAATTAGGCCTTTGAATTTGAGCTATAATTTCAGAAAAAAAAAAGTGGGTAATGAAATTCTGTAGCCAGGGATGGATAGTAAGTGAAATAAAAAGATAATTTTAAAACCTAATGAAAACAGAAAATAACAGCAATTTGGGGAGCTCATTGACATCATTTTATTGTTTCTAACTGGTAGGCAATTAGCATTCAATTGTCCCAACTTAGTTGGTCTTCAGAAGGGATTTTGCCCCTCACACAAGAAAATTCTTGACAGTTTTTCCAAACTCTATTGGGTTTTTCTCACAGGTCGTATTTCTTTTCCCTTTAATCATATATGCCTTAGAAAATGTGTGCATTTTCCATAACTGTGTTGCCGATCACAGCGTCCATGTGTTTAAAGCCACAGCCTCTTCTTGCCTTTTTGTTGGGAAATACAACTAGGCTTTTACTTGTTGATGGAATAATAGTTGCCAAAACTGTGTGATTTTAAGGGTGATGAAAAAATTTGTTCTGCACCAAAATATCTTTCCAACTGATGCCTGAAATCCCCTAAATAAAGATTAATTTTCTGGCAGCTAGTTAACTGCCAGAAATGCAAATGTCTCCAGCAATGCAAACTCTCCAGCAATGCAAATTTCTCTTTGTGAATATTAAATAAAATCTGAATTAGAATGGATTATCCATTTGTTCCATTAAAGAGAAAAATATTCAAGACACTTGTTAAAGAACAGCAAGACAGACGTTATTCAAGGAGGAACATTACAATGGGTGTACAAGGGGGCTACTATGATGGGGTATGTAGTAGGGGAGACAGATGGGGCTCAACTCTGAGTACCACCAAAAAAAAAAAATGGGAATTGATACCAAGGAGCAAGGTGGGGGTCAATGGATGGAAAATTACTAAAAGAAAACATCAGGGAAAACATTAGCCTGATTCTGGCTAAACCACCTGACAGGGTTCTTGCTGAAGGCAGGCCAGGATGATTAGATATTACCTAGAGGACCAAGGAGAATGAGGAATTGGATCATATCTCAAGGATGATTAAACTGACTTAGCAGGATTCTTGCTGAAATTGGACAATGCAGAGATAAACAACAGAAGTCCAAAAGTCAAGGCTCACGTGAAAAGGAGCTCAAAGAGCCTGGACAGAATTTGATCAGGGAGAGGATCTTTGTCAGTTTTCACATAAATATGTTTTTTTAAGAATTTTCTCTCCTACTCTAATGCAACTTTTCTGAATTCAACAAAAGATGCACTCAAACTGAAGCAGGAAATTTAGGACTGAGCCCAAGGATAGCATCCTCAAGTATAGGCATTAGGCAAAAAGGCAAACCCACCTCCTTGTTTTGCACTTAATGAGATCAGGAAGCATGGAGGAATGGCTTCAGCAGCAAGAACATAAATTTGACTTTGCTGAAGCTTTTTGACAATTGAATAGGGAACCTTGATCATAGAATCTGCATAACATGGCCCAGCATGGACAAAAAAAAAAATGCCCAGGCTGCAAATGACCACTATACCACCTTCCATGCGTGGCACTCAACAGGTAAGGGAAAATTTAAGGGAAATGGCTCTCAGAGTGTGTGTGCAGTGGCTTCAGGTGCCCAGTGTGCAAGAAACAGATGAAATCATCACCTACCTGGACTATTTTATCAATGAATATTCTGCTGTTAATCGAAAAAGTTCATGCCTATTCACAGATTAAGATGAAATAAAAAAGGAATTCAGAAAACCCCACTCGGTGCTCCTCACTAAGGAGGACACCTGCACTCTTCTCTGAGTGCTGTACTTTTGCTTCTGCTCTTTTAATAAATTGCTTCTTTGTTTCTCTCTCTGTCTCAGTCTCTGTGTGTCACTCCTTTGCATTCCCTGTCCAAAATTATTTTTTGGACAGGTAGAACAAGAGCCTGAAGTTTTAATTTAGCCCTCTGACATCCAAACCAAAGGTGAGACCTACAGAGTGGTGTCCAGTTACTGCACCCAACGCTAAGGACTGAATCTAGACATGTTCTTTGTGACTCTGATACCATTGGATTAATGATCATTGCAATTACTACAAAATTCTCATTGCTATCAAAATAATGGAGGGAAAAGAAGATAACCTAAATAAATCTTCCCTATAGCCATTTTCATGTCATCTACAGATAGCTCTCCTTTCTCTGACTTGGGAGTGCTGTTATCATTGGCAAGGTTGGGTTTTCTCTGTCAATGCACCCTTGAAAACATGGTCAGCTGCATTATGCAGCAATTCTAGGGTTCCCTAGTATTTAATAAACAGAAATTCTATTGAGTGATTATCCTTCAATATATACCCTACTTCTGCCATTTTGGTCTCTTGTCAATATCAGGTGGTTTAAACCTCAAGTAAATGCCTCTATGTTTGTACTTTGTGTGTTATCAAAGTGAAATATTTGGCTGGAGCAGTAAGGCACTGGAAAACTGCCTCTCTGCCACTTGGCTACCCCCCAGTGAAAGGCTCCTTAAGGTGGAATCACTACCTCTTCAGATCATTTGCTGTTCAGCAGGGAATATTTGGGAGGATAATGGGAAACAAGCCTTCTATTTTTCTTTGGCTCCTCAAGTATCCATTTCTTGTTAAAAGTCTATGCTGACTAGTCCTCTTTGCTCTTTAAGAAGCAGCACCTGTGGTATGTTCGAGGATGCCCTGGGTTGCCTCAGCGGGGTGGCCTGACAAATTAAAAGATGCCTCAAAACAATCTCAACCACTCCCAGCCCCAAAGGCTTCCTGCTGGCTGCTGGAGAGTGGGGTAGGCCCTTTGCTCACTGACTTCTTCCTTTGGATAAGCTGGATAGCTCACTGTTTCTAGTTCTTGTTTGGCAAAATAAGGTGCTTGGAAAAACTAAATTATCCCTGCAAGTTTTACCACCTCCTTAGGGATACAAGTCAAAAAACAAATCCAAGGTACACGAATGTCTCATGTAAATGTTGGATGCCAGATTTCTTCTCTTCTGGTGGATATGTGCCTGATGCTTTATAGGTCGGAGCTTGGCTGGAAGGCAACTTTAGTGTTTAGATTTGACTGAGATTGGCAGACTCGTGCTTCTCTGGCCCCCCAACTCCCACAGGTCTGAGCCCCAGGTAGGTGAGGAAATTACTCCATTGAATTAATCTCTGCCTTTTTCTAGGTCATGCTCACTTACTCCCAGTAAGCCCCAGTTTTGGGTGGGGGTGACCTGGGGTCACTGTCCCATGTGTGAACTAAAACAGAAGTGACCCGATCCCTCCCACTGCCCAGTCTACTCTACCACCTCCTTTGTGCTGACACCCTGGGCCAGCTGCAACCTTAGCTCTGCACCAGGAACTTCACAAGCCCCCAGCTATCCCACCTTCCCAAGCCACCCCCATCCCTGAGACGGCACAGACCTTTAAGTGGTAGGTGATTTTTCTGGAAGGGGAAGGGGCACAGTAAGGGCGAACACCTGTGCATTGTATCATTACCCAGGTGGGAGTAGAAGAGACCAGGATTCCACAGGTTAGTCTCCAGTCCCACAGTACCCTCTGCCAGCCAACCTGTGCAGCTGCAGGGACCCCCTCACATGCCTGCCCCCAATGGCTTGCCAGGGCTTTAACTGTGCATCTGGGGGCTGGTGGGTCATGGCCCCAAAAGCTACAATTGAACAGGGAGCTCCAGGGGTTCCTGTTTGTTTTCTTTGCTAACTCTTTAACTTACGTTTTCTGCTTCTCGTGCTGGAGGACATTCATTCCAAGTTGGCATTGGTACCAGTAGCAGTGCTGGGACCTGGGCTTTGGCCTCTGGGGGTGAGGGGTCAGCATTTGGACCAAATAGGTACTTGGAGGGGACCCACAAAGGAGAGTGTGGGAGTGTGTTGGGGCAGGCTAACCTTAACTGGAATGTTACCCACCCCCCACCTCCCATTCATCTAGTATGTTAAGCTCTGGAAAGTTCTTTGATAAATCATTCTCATGTGAGCTGCACCACAGCTCTAAGAATTGAGGGAGTGGCAGGCATTAATTATCCTTGGCCAAAATGGGTAAGCGTGTCAGTGGGGGTATGGGGCTCATTCCATGCCCCACAGCAAAATAGCGGTGTGCCCAGAAGCTCTCTCCCTGTCCAGTGTTCCTTCTACATCCATGAGAGTGTAGACACCAAGAGTTGGAAATGAACAGCCCTCGATTGTAAGTATAAGGCTGATTCTGGATCTGCAACACTGAGGCTTCCACAGAGGGAAGTGGTCCAAGGTTAGGAGGCATGGCTTGTGAATTTGCCCTCAGTTCTTGGTTGTGTTTTGTGTGGATATCACAGCACATTTATTCCTGCATTCTGTCAAGTTCTTCCCATCACTTGACATTTTGAGGAGGAATGCTGAAATACTGAGTACTGTTTCCTGAGTTTTCCTACATCTCACTGCCATCTTTGTCTCCCTGCTTAAAGTAGAATGCATGCTGCAGGTGAGATTCTTCTAGCAGAATGTGTTTGTCTTTGCAAGGGTGGACAGAAGGTGACATCATAGGAACAGCACACTGGCCAGAAGAGGCTGGGAGAGCATGACTTCCCTTGTCCCTGCGCCTTGGCTCCTCCAGGGGTCCAGGGGTGGGGGGGATCTGGAGGGATGGCTTCCCCTAGGCCACGGGTGTTCCAGCCTCAGCCCTGAAACTCAGAAACCAATCAGCTGCATTTGTAATTCAAGGTCATCTCCATCTGTGCCCTCCCCAGTCCTCTCTTGCAAGGAGAACCACACTGTTGGAGGGATGTCTGCTGGAGGAAGTGTTGGCTCTGTCACTGAGGGCCCTGCTTTTCCAAGAGAAGGAAGCTCCAGGGATTTGGGTGGGATTTTGGGAACCAAGTTCCCTCGCTCCACCTTCCTCGTGTACGATGGGCATGGTGTGCCGTGGGGCCTGGGAACGGGCCCAGCTTGCTGGGGACAGTCACGGTGCTCATTCCCTGGCACCGCTGGTTTCTGCAGACAGTGGATGGAAGAGTTGCCCTCACTCCAGTTGCTGGGCAGGTTCAAGCCGCTCATTTGTGCTTAGGTGAAAGGACGATTGAGTCGTGTATGCTGGCAGCCTAAGTCACATCCTTGAATGCTGGTGATCGCACCAGAGAAGGCCTGGCATGAGGGAAAGGGCCACTCTCATCTAAGGGTCTGGGCCTGCCCCCGGGCTGGGCTTGCCGCGCTTTCTTGAGGATTCTTCTCACCTCCTCCTGTGAGAGCCATCTTTCAGCCGGCCACCCACCTGCAGACTCCATGAGGGCCAGAGGTGACTGCTTGCAGCTCCCGCCCAGCAGCCCCCCTTGGCAAGCTCCAACAGCAGTGATGTTACACTTCAATGTAGTTGAGACAGGGTGTAAGTTACTGTTTGCATAAAAAAGAATCAAGTTCCCTGTGTACATTAAAATTTTGTGTTTTTTTAAGTCTGAATTGTATGGTAATAAAACTTGTTTGAAAATTTGGAATAGTGCTGCTGCCAGCTTATTTTCCTGGTACGTCTGGCTGTGTGCCCAAAATTCTGTTTCACAGCAAAAGTGAAGAACTGTATGTAAAGAAAGTATAACAATTATTTCTTTGTATTTTAGGGGCTTTAACCAAGACATCCTCTAGTTGGTATTAGGAATGTTTGGTTAATTTCCAAACTTTTTTTTAAACATGTCATGTTTTTTTTAAGGCTCAAACCTGATTAGTGCATGGTCAGCCATCAACTAAGGCTGAAGCATCTCTGACTGAGGTGTTTTTGTTTGGTTTTGTTTTTTAAAAATCATGTATTTGCTACAGAGTATTGTACTTGTCTCAATGGGAATGGTGTAAAAAACTGGGAAGGATTTATGTGCTATGTATCATAGTTAATAAATCAATCTTATAAAAAAAAAAGTCTATGCTGATCGTTTTTGTTATGACAAGTGTTATCTTAGAAGTATCTTTCCCTTTTAGGTAGGATCTTTAAAAAGGATGTTAGAAGCAGCTTACACACAATCCAAGTTTCTGACTTTTTTCTTTCAAACTTCCAAAACTCAAGCATGTATAAGAATGCCTTTGAAGGCTCGGGCTGATAGCTCATACAGGATTCAATAACAAAAATTATTATTATTATCATCATAATTTCCTAATCAGGGAATAAGGAGTCTCCATTACCTACCATCCCACCTCATCTCATATATATTATATACTATATATTATATATATAATACTGTATATAAGAATTTATCACTTGTGATATTCACCACTAGTATTATTGTCAATATTATTTAGGGTTCAAGTTGCAAAAGAGAGAGATCCATTTCAAACAAGCTTAAGAAAAAATAATAAAAATGTATTAGCTCACTTATTTTAGGAGTCCAGGGATTGAGTTGGCCTTTGAAACTTCAGAAATGCAAAATGAATGCTTTTTCTTTCTCTGTCCTTCCTTCTTTCTCCAAGATGCTCTAAGAGTTTTGCCAGTATTTTTTTCTGCTTCTACATAAGGAACCTTGGCTACAGAGAAATAAAGGTTTAACTTATCTGAGTTTTATAAACAAATGAATCCATCCTTTAACCAATCACCATGAAAGAAGGAGGAAGAGGATGGGGTATAATGATTAGCCATTATTGGGTCATGTTCATCCTTCAGTAGCCAGAATACTCTAAATACAGCCTCCCAGAAACTACATGGGAATGGGGATGGCAAATTCCCCAAAATGATGTGTTTTATTTTGAAAAGAGATGAAATATGATGAGCAAAAAGTGCAATAAAAATAAAACAGATGTCCGTACCACATAGCCTTTCTCCATTTCCCTTGAGACACATACGTTTATATTCAGATTCTTGAAGCAAAACAGTCACTTTCAGAAACAGTTGCCTTCCCTTTTGTTAACTGTAAAAGAAACATAACTCCGGGGGTGCAGGTGTCACATTTTGATAATTTTGCCAAGAAAAAAAATTAAAAGATGCAGTTGGTTGGAGGCATTTATGCTCCAAAATATATTCCCTGTCATCCTGAGATTCTACCATCTGTAACTCTATTGTATAAGCTATTAAAAGTTCTTACAAAAAAACCCATAGAATTGGGATGTTTTGACTGGAATGGACCTGCAGGACTGTTAAGTCTATTTCCTAAGACATTGAAGAAATACTGTCTTTAAGGATCATGCACTCTTTACACCTGACCTCCAGGGATGGTGATTCTACTGTGTCCTAAAGCACCATAGTCTGGTGTTCAACATCTCTGATTATTGGAGAGCAATTTGAAAATATTATGAAAAGAGGAATAGTTATATATTATAAAAGAGCCATACAAGTTGAACTCTAAACAGTATTTTTTTCCATAATCTTGAGATGAAGACTGCTATCCTGTAATCTCTTCTCATTGATACTGGGGTCAAATAAGTATAATTTCCCTTGAGACTGTCTTTCATATATACCTAGAGCCAGTTATATGTTCCCTATGCATCACTTCTCCTTCAAGATAAATATTGCTAATGTCTTCAGCCTTTCATCATGTAAATAAGTCTAAAACATACCTGTTCAAAACCAATTTCAGTGTCTTTTTCAAAACTTCCTGAGACTTAAGGGGAAGAAACACTAAAATCTTTCTCTGCCTCTCTGTCTCTCTCACAGTATTGGAAGACCCATGATTTAATTTTGTTTAATCATCACAACAACCCAGAAAGTCAGATATGATTTTCTCCATTTTGCTAATGAAGAAACTGTGGTTTTCAAGGGTAAATGCATTTCCCAGCAGTCAAAATTCAAATGCAAGTACTTATGACTGGGAACCCTATGCTCCTCCCACCTTGCCATGGGGGATATAAACAGGACAGCCTGTTATAGAAATGGTTTGGTGTAAATCATACAAGTTGGGGAAGCTCCTATTTATTCAACATTTCCACTGATTCTGATCCAAGCAAACAAAACAGATGAACCTCAATGGTATGCTAAGTGAATGAGTCTTTCAGACATGTAAGACTATGAATTGTATGATTCCATTTATATAAAATAAACAAAAAAAGCAAATCTGTAATAGTAGGTACCTAGGGCTGGGGGCCAGCATAGAAATAGGACTAGGTACTGCAAATAGGTACAAGGAGTCTTTTGGGGAGTAATGGAAATGTTTCTAAAATGGATTGTGGTGACATCTGCCCAAATTTAAAAATTTATGAAAATTGTTGAATTGTACATTTAAGAAGGAGACATTTTACTTTGTGTAAAGTATGCCTCAATGAAGCTATTGAACAACAGCAGAAAAAGACTCTTGCTAATAAAACTGAGAAATGACTGGAGGAAAAAAGTTGTAGAACTTGTATCTTGATAGTACTGTTCTTTGTGTACTGAGATGTTATAGATTATACGTCACACCATCATTTTATATATAGTAAGAAAAAATTCTGCCAAACCATAACGTTGTTTGCTCATAATTATATATATATATATATATATATATACACACACACACATATATATGTTAAAAGTACTTTTAAATTTAGACCTAAACTTTTATCACATATCACAACAATGTGTACAACTATGAAAAAGTTCACATGTGCACTGATAATGAAAAGTAAATCAACACTACTGTTTGACTGACTGAAAGGTTTATGTTGATTTTAGAAATGATAAAACATGAAAAACTATGCATTTTAGACTGTATGATAAACAGTAGAATGAGAAGAAAACCAAAGGCACAGAATAACCAGTACTGGGAATGTAAGTAGGAGTCAGTTGGGTTAGGAAGGAGAAGGATGGTTCTTTACAGGGGAAAACTTTGGTTTAAAAAAAATGGCCCTAGACTGAACTAGCTAGAGTGAGCAGGGTAAGCAATGAGAAACCGTCTCTCAATATCACAACAGAAACTCACTGAGGCTGATACAACACCTCAGATCACTGGTCCATCAGCAGTTAATCATCATCACATGTCATCTCCCCAAAGCAGCCATTGCCACTGTGTTGACATCTCCATTAACTGTGTGTAGGTTACTTTACAAAAGTTTGACCTGCTTATGCCTCAAGAGTTGTTGAGCACCATCTTACCTGGTGTGTTCACTCTCCAGACAACGATTTAGAATACTCATAAGTCCACTCACCCCGAAAGTGAATGTGGTGCCTCTGTTACTCAGAGAGATGGTCATGGTACAGAAGGAAGAGCCCCAGTACCTGTGCTCAGGTAGGACTGAATAGCAATAAATACTTACCTCCCTTCTACCTATTGTTCTAAGTTTTAAAGGAAAAAATGATACCTAAGTTTAACTGTGAATACTGCCAGCTTTAAGCAGTGTCTTGACTGTACTGCAATGAAAACAGCATGACTTTTGAAAGCAAACAGGTCAAATGAGAATCTTACTTTTGACATTTACTAGCTACTTAACCTTCTACACGTTATCTCAACTGCCAGAGCTTGTTTCCTCCTTCTAAACTAGGGACAATAATAGACATCTTTCTTGCATTTTTGTAAGAAATAAATGAGACTGTGTATAGTATGTAATGTAGTACTTTGAATACAGTAAAAGATCAATAAAAATCTAATATCATTATGATGATGATCATCATCATCACCACTCTCATTATCAAAATTGTATCATTATCATCATCATTATGACTAAATTACTACTTAGAGTCTCAATTTGGAAAACATGATTGGTGTGAGAGTGTGTGTGTGTGTGTATGTGTGTGTGTGTGTGTGTGTGTGTGTGTGTGCAGACTTGCTTCTCTCACTGCAGGATTATGTAAGGAGGAAGGAATTTTGACTTGTCAACTATCCTCACCTGGACAAGTGACTGTTATTATTAGCTCAAATAAAATTAATGAAAGTATAAGAATGCCCAGCCATAGGCCAAAGTGTCTTTATTTAATGAACAGTACAGTTGCAACATACTATCGTCAGAGAGTCTGAGATGTTTAGCTCATTCTATCTGTTCTTTATGT
Source organism: Pseudorca crassidens (assembly GCF_039906515.1). NCBI lineage: Eukaryota > Metazoa > Chordata > Mammalia > Artiodactyla > Delphinidae > Pseudorca > Pseudorca crassidens. Next base: position 18,546,045 of record NC_090309.1, on the reverse strand, counting down.
AAGGATACTTCCCTATGACCTTGATGTAAAGTAACACTTGATAACTTCACTCTAAACTACAGATATAAGGCACACAACAGCTGAAATCTAGTGTGCTTAAGTTTCATTTCTGGTTCTACCTGTGATAGATTCAGCTACTTATGTTATTGTCTGATATTTCATTTGATCCATCACTAGATCTGGATTTGGTGCCTTGTTGAAAAAATAAAAAATCTTGTTTTCAGGATTATAGGACCACCTCTCAGTCTGTGGTTTTTCTTGGTCGCTGTTATGCAAACATAGATTCAGTAATAAGTTCTCACTTGCAAGGCTGGTTCCAATGTATGCTTTCCAGGAGCATAGAGTCAATGCAGTTACACTTGTAATTAAAAAAAGGAAAAAAAAAGAAAAGAAGAAGAAAATTATACCACACAGTTAAATGAAGTTAATATATGTTAAAAATCACCTTATACTATAATATGTTAAAAGTGTTATTGTATGTATGTTCATATATTAATATGTCTCTCTCTCTATGTATATATCCCAACAACACAGAGACTGGATTCAAGTATGGGTGACATTGGAGTTGAGTTTTCTCTCTTTCTTTGAATTAGAAATTGCCAGAAATTGTTGAACTGTAGAGTGGGGTAAAAGCCTGGGAGGTTTGATACAGGTGTATTCTAGATAGAATAAAGCAGTCTCCAAAGTCTATAATAGATTCCATAAACACTTATTATTTCCATTGTAGAATACAAAATGATGTCTCTGTCTTGTTATTTCAGGAATCATACTAAACATATCGGCATATAATTATTTCATATTACTTATTTTAGTCACATAATTTAAGTTTTTCTATCCTGATAATCATCTTAATTACTGGCATAAATTAAATTTTTCATTTTTAACAAATGAGATGAGAATAAAAATAGCAAGTCATATTAAAAATCAAGTGTACCATAATGACCTAATTTGAGTTAAAATGTGTTTATATTTCCAATTAATCCAGATATCTGTGGAAATTCATAAATAAGTGACAAACAAAATGTGAACATTTTAAGTTAATTCTCAGCGTCTAGAATATTTGATTATTCTTTCATTTTCAATTATTTCCTTCTCAGTCTTTTTCTTAAAATAAATAAATGGAAAAATTACAATTAAAAAAGTAGGTAGGGAAAAAAGGGAGTCCTGAGTTTGGCAAGATTATCGTAGAAATCCTTCAGTACCATATATTTAAAATTAAACTTTGTCATTTCTGGAAGTATATTCTTAGTTTTTTTATAATGGGGAAGGAAATTTTGTAGAAAGAAGTGCTTTATAACCCAGATCAGGAAGTAGCTTTCTTTATCTCACACTGTGTGTGTGTGTGTGTGTGTGTGTGTGTGTGTGTGTATACACACGCATGTGCACCAGAGAGAGAGGGAGAGTCAATTTGTTTTTGTTTACTCGTTGCTTGGAGTTTTCTACCTACTCTCCAGCCATAATTTCCTTCTGCTTTTCTTCCACTAAAGATGGTTGTGATGCCTAAAGTAAAGAAGGTGAGATGTGAGTCATTACTAGTAGGTTATAAGTCAGAAAATTTATAAAAACCTCAGTTATGAGTCAATCCAACTATCCCATTTACACCATCTGCTAAGAACCCACACTTGGATGTTTGTTAAAGGTATCAACTGACCATGAACACAAAGACCTAGAAAAGGTAGTTTATATATCTTCATCTGAACTCTTATATAGGCTTCTATTTTTGCAATACTATTTGCTGAAGTGTAATATAGAGTCTGAAACTAAAAAGAACTAAACTTAGTTTTCAAAAATTCCAAAGATGTTTGACATAGATGATCCCCTTGCTAAGGTGTCTCTCCCTCAATAGAATAGGGCTCTTTTACCCATGAAATAAGTCACTTACTTTCCTCTCTAGACCTCAGTTTTCACATTTGGAGAATATGATACTAATGCCTATCATTCAGGACTGTAAGAGATAACTAAGATGATTAATTTAGAGGCTTAGTTCCATATCACATACAGAGTAAATACAGACTATATAAGAGTATGTAGCTAGTCACCCAAAATGTTTCAATTATCACCTAAGTCAAGACAAATAACTCTTATTCATGTTCACCAACACTTCTATTTTGAAAAAAAATTCCAGCATGTAGATAAATCAAAAGGAGTAGTACAATGGACATTCATACACTCTTCACTTGACTCACCAGTATTTGGTCATATTGGCTTCATTTCTTGATAGATACATACATATTTTCGCTGAACTTTAAAAAGTAAGTTGCAGAGTCTTGCTGGAATGATATCAGTAAATGGCAGAATAGGTGGTTCCTGATTTTGTTCCCCCTCACAAAAGAGCAAATAGCAAGTACATAGAAAGATGCCTTTGTGAAGAACTAAGAAACCAAGAATGAGGCTAAGGCATCCACTTTGGACCACAGAAACCAAGAACATAATGCAACAGAATGGTAATAGGAGCAATTTCACTTTGACCATATCGCACTTCCCACAGGCCAGCAGAGCAGCACACTGACGGGATCCCCTAAGCCCATGGTTTCTCCAGTGAAAAAGAAGAGTCCAAGGTGAACATCCAGCTTCCTCAGAACTGCAGGATGCTTCCTGGGAGGCACCCTAAGATATTGACTCATGAGGATCACTGCAAGAATCAGCTAGAGAAAGAAAGGGGGAATGGGCTCTACAGTGTGTTCCTACTGGTGGCAGCACCCTAGTGGAGATTTCAGGCAGCAGCTCTACCCATCTACAGAGACGAGCCAGCATTCCCATCTGGCCAGAGAGCTCAGTTGACAGTTTTGTCCAGTTTAGGTTTCTAGCCAGTGGGTTGTCCTGGACATGGAGCTCATTCTACAGCATCCCCAATTATGAAAGCAATCAGCAGCCTGGCATAACTGTGGAGCATAACATCTGGCCCCAGCTAACAAGGGAGCCAAGCCAGAGAACCTGAGCAGCCTATCTTATATACCACACAGGCAGAGAGCCAAGCCAGCAGCCTCACTCTACTGCTGAGCATAACATCTGGCCTCACCTGAACAAGGAGCCTGAACAGTAACTATAGAAAGCCTGGAAAGCCTGGTACTGCCCAGATGTGGAGCCCAGTCTACTACACTGCTAGATTGATAAGCACAGCCTACAACCTCATCCAGGTAGCACAGTCAGCAACCCCACCTAATAATAGAGCATAGCCTGCAGTCCCACCAGACGAGGAAGCCTGGCCAGTGAGCTCTTCCAACAGTGGAGTACAACCAGTGACCTCCCTGACCATGAAGCCCAGCCTGTGGTCCCACCCCAAATTACAGGCCTGATCCATGATGAATATAAATGCAAAAATTCTAAACAAAATACTAGCAAACCAAATTCAACAGCATGTTAAAAGGATCATACACCATGATAAAGTGGGATTCATCCCTGGGATGCAAGGATGGTTCAGTATATGCAAATCAGTAAATGTGATACACCACATTAATAGAATGAAAGATAAAAATCATATGATCATCTCAGTAGATGCAGAAAAGCATTGGACAAAATATAATATCCTTTCATGATAAAATACATTCAACAAATTGGGTGTATAAGGAATGTACCTTATCATTTTAAAGGGAATCTATAACAAACCCATCACTAGAATCACACTCAATGGTGAAAGTTTGAAAGTTTTACTTCTAAGTTGAGGAACTAAATTAGGGCATCCACTCTTGCCACTCCTTGTCAGCATAGTATTGGAACTCCTAGCCAAAGCAATTCAACAAGAAAAATAAATGAAAGGCATCCAATGGGAAAGGAAGAAGTAAGACTGTCACTGTCTGCAGATGACATGATATTATATGTAGAAAACCCTAAAGACTCCACCAAAAAAATATTAGAACTAATAAACATATTCTGTAAAATTATAGGATGCAAAAGCAAAATGCAAAAAATCAGTTGTGTTTCTATATATCAACAACAAACTCTCTGAAAAAGATAAGAAGAAATCCACTCAATTTACAATAGATTTGAAAAATTAAATACTTAGGAACAAATTTAACCAAGGAGGAGAAAGATCAGTACGCTTGAAACTATAAGATATTGTTGAAAGATATTGAAAAAGACACAGATAAATGGAAAGATAACACATGTTCATGAATCAGAAAGTTAATATTGTTAAAATGTCCATACTACTCAAAGTGATCAATAGATTAAATGATTAGACTTAAATGTAAAAACCTGAAACTGTAAACTCCTAGACAAAAACAGAGAAGAATCTCTATTGCCATTGGTCTGGGCAATGATTTTTTGGATATGACAGCAAAAGCACAACAACCAAAGCAAAAGTATACATGTAGGACCACATCAAACTAAAGCACTTATGCACAATAAAACAAACAAACAAAATAAAAAGGCAAACTATAGAATGGGAGAAAGTATTTGCAAGCCATATATCTGAAAAGGGGTTAATAACAAAATATATAAGAAAATCATGCAACTACATAGAACAAATAATAATAACCAATTTTTTAAAAAGGGAAAAGGACTGGAATAGACATTTTTTTCCAAAGAAGACTAGCAAGTGACCATCAGATATGTAAAAAGGTGCTCAACATCACTAATCATCAAGGAAATGTGAATCAAAACCACAATATCACCTCATACCTCTTAACATGGCTATTATACAAAAGACAAGAGATAACAAGTGCTGGTGAAGATGTGGAGAAAAGGGTACCTCTGTGCACTTTTGGAGGGAATATAAATTGGTACGACCATTACAGAAAGCATTTGGAGGTTTCTCAATATATTAAAAATAAAACTAATGTATGATCTAGCAATATTACTTCTGGGTATATATCTGAAGAAGATAAAATCCCTACTGTAAATAGATACATGCAACCCCAAGTTCATTGCACTATTATTCTCAGTAGCCAAGATATAGAAACAAACTATTCATAGTTGAATGAATAAAGAAAATATGAAAAAAAGTATATGCATACATATTATTAAGCTTTAAAGAAGAAAGAAATCATGCCATTTCCAACAACATGGATGAATAAAGAAAAATAGTTAAGTTGAATTCATAGAAACAGGAAATGGATTGGTTGTTACCCAGGGCTAGGAGGTAGGGGAAATGAGATATTGATCAAAGGGTACAAACTTTAAGTTATAAAATGAATCAGTTGTGGGGATCTAATGCATAGCATGGTAAATATAGTAGCATGGTAAATATAGTTAATCATAATCTATTGTATACTTGAAAAATTTTTAAGAGAATAAACCTTAAATAATCTCACCACAAAAAGGTAAGTATGTGAGGTGATGGATGTGTTAACTAACTTAAATGTGGTAATTGTTTCATAATACATGCATAAACCAAGTCATCACGTTGTACACCTTTAAGTTATATGATGTTATTTATCAATTATATCTCAATAAAGCTGGAAAAAATAAAAGTAAGTTGCAGACATGATATTTCAAATATTCAGCATACCTCTCTTAAGAATAATTAAGTTCTTAAGATGAGAACACAGTTATTTTTATGAAGTCAGTAGACTTTGTGATTAAATTTGAGGCAAATCTCAGTGTAAATTAAAATGTTATCATTCATTTTCCATATGAAAAGTACATTCACTGTATTTTCAAGTTATACATATCTACCCTTTCATAGATTCAACCCTAATACCATGATTTTGGAAGAATAGGTGCTATTGTATTGTGAGTGTTTTTGGTAGCTGTAGAGGAAATTAAGTCCAAAAGGATTAAGTGAGTTCCTGGATATTAAACAATGTGTTTTCAATCTACACAATTCCAATTTCCCAGATCCCCAAGTGAAAGAGCTTCATGTTAGGGAGCATGCTGAAGTTTGGAATCATTATTAACTTTTATCAATTCAATATCTCTGTAAGGTAGGAATCATTTCCTTTCCCTCAGTTTACAGATGATCCAGAAACTCAGAAGAAACACATTCTTCACACAAAATCACAGAGGAAGTAGTAAAACTGGAAATTAAAGCTTACTCTTTCTGACTCTAAAAACTATGCTACTGGGCTTCCCTGGTGGCGCAGTGGTTGGGAGTCTGCCTGCTGATGCGGGGGACGCAGGTTCGTGCCCAGGTCCGGAAGGATCCCACATGCCGCAGAGCGGCTGCGCCCGTGGGCCATGGCCACTGGGCCTGTGCGTCCGGAACCTGTGCTCCGCGGCGGGAGAGACTGCAGCAGTGAGAGGCCCGCGTACCGCAAAAAAAAAAAAAAAAAACCAAAAAACTATGCTACTTAAAACACTGAATTGAGACCATTCAAGTACCATTCACTGTTCAGTGCTGTAGCTTCCTGTTGCAGAGGGCATTAGTTTCAGTTAGAAACCATAAATTGGTGGATGCCTTTTTCGTTTTCATAAAAATAATAAGTTGCAAATTGTAATCAAAATTTGCCTGAAAGGTAAATTCAAGGTACAGAAATAACTTGCACTTGGATACATATGAATTGACATGCACTGGCTAATATCTATATAATTAATCCTCACAATAGCCCAATTACATAGAGGTATTTCCATCATCACATATGAAATGAAAATAATAAATAAGAAAGTATACATTCACCTTTGGCATTGAGGACTTTGTGCATGCTGTTTTATTTGTCAAAATGTTATATTTCAATGGCAAGGTTCAGCCTTGGGGTATGAAAAATGTTATTTTGAGATAAGTCTTGGATAAGGCAAGTTCAGAAAAGAGTGGCCAGTTTTTGGAAGCTCTCTTCCACCTTTCTGTGCTTCCATCTCCCATCCTAATACTATGTGCCTTCTTACTGCCTTTGACACATGTAACTTCTCCTGGTAATGGCCTAATAGTGCTATGACCAAGTTGTTTCTTCACTCTCCAAAGAAACAAACACATTTGTATGAAATCTCCAATTTGGCAAAATGTGTATCATAGTGGAAACATTATCCAGTAAAGCTGAAGACATTTAGTTGGTGAGATGGTAAGATATAGTTGACAGGAAACGCTTCGATTGCCTTTCAGATCACATAATGCTGATGAAAATTATACACCACAAGACTAAACTGGATTAATACATGGGATTTTTGCAGCCCACATTTTTTTGTTTCCTCTTAAGAAGCTTGCGTCTGGGTCAGACTAAGCAAAATCTCCTAGTACTTCATCTATGCTCCCATTCTTTGCTTGTTTCCTCCTAATATGCCCCATCCGCTCCTTTCCCCTCTTCAGAGTTCTAATGAGCCCCTAGCCTCTCTTTCAATAACCTGTACAAAATTTGAGCTCAGATGTGATCTAATTTAACAGTCATTTACTGCTTCTTGTGAATGTAAACATAGCAACATTAGTACTATTATTACATTATCTTTAAATATATTATTTTACCTAAGATGAGTCATTAATTTCCTGTTCTTATACTTTTAAAACATTAACTCAAATTCTGCCAAAAAAAGAAGTGTTCCCATTACAGAAATTTCTGGCATCACTCAGTGAATCTGCATATACAAGGACTTCTTAGAGATTCTAAAATAATATCTCACAAAGTGGTCACATATTCCGCTTACATATAAATCAACACTGACTGCTGTCTAGTCCGCATTTGAAAAAGAACTGGATTATGTGTAACTGAAAGAATTTATATTCAATTATGTGGAACAAGTTTTTCCTCTCTAATAAAAAAAAATAATAAAATACTATACATTCATATCCTAGTGCCACTGGGAAGGAAGGAATCATGCCCCTGATCTCTGAACCATTCACCTGTCAAATCCATCCTCCTAGAACAGCTTGGATCTAACTTGAATAGAAAGGAAGTCTTCTTTTTCTCTAACTGCACAATTATTTCCTTCATTAATATAGGTCTATGATTTTCTGTCAATTTTTAGAATGCTTAAGATTATAAAATATACAAACACAAGAAGAAATATACACTTGAGGAAAATACATGGCTAAAAGGAGAAATAACTATTTTTTAATCTCATTTAACTGTCCAGGAGAATATGCTTAACATGCTAGAGTTATTTTAAAAATTGATACAATTTTTATCTCATCTTGCCCTCATGGACACAGTGTAAGTCTTCACCTTACTTTGAGCAGGAAAGATTGTTCTGGAGCTTACACAATACATCTAAAGACCTAAACCAAGTCCATAAATGGAAAAGATAATGAGGATTTAAAATTTATATAGGTGCTTTATTAATATCATGGTATGTTCTCAAATTAACTTTGCTCAGCATTTCCATAAATTTCTTCTCAGATAAAAAAGAAAAATGTCACTCACTAGCAACAAACTGACACACAGATAACAGATGGCTGTGCAGGTTTTTTTTAGAGTAAAAAAGCATTCAGAATGAGGCATATCATCTATTATTTTGCCTTGCCCTCTTTATCTCTTTCAGTCTAAACAGAAAAGTGATGCCTTACAGGAAAATACCCCCCTTTGTGACATTTCTGATATGACTATACAATTTCAACACCAGGGTGGTTCATTTTCAGAAATGAATGAGACATAATTTAACATTTCACAAATTCCGTGTTTTGGAAATGAATCTTGCAGAAATTCATTAAGCTGCTGCATAAATTCTAAATATCAGAAATATTTGATTTCAATGATAAAAATATTCTGAGAAGTCCTCTAAAATAGGCGTGTGTGATGAAAATGAACACAGCAGGAAGAACTGTAAACCAATTAACAATTCCATGCTCCACTAATTGTAAAAAAGAAACTAGGTGTCAATTATGCATAGCTGATAACTATCTTTGTTGTAGAATTTTAACGTGGCTGTGAAGACCCTTTTCCAAAGTTGTCTTCCCCAGACTGCCTCAGTGAAGATTTGTTTTTCTTTTTCAGTACACAATTTTAATTGCTATGACTTTGTACTAACTGAATACTTACCACAGAGGTAAGTGCTATTTTGAGTTTGCCTTACAACAGTTACTCAATTATATACAGAGCTTAAGAACTATGTTCTAAATAACATATTCAGTAAAATTGTACAGCTAGGGTGGAAATACAGATCAACCTGAGACCAAAATTCCAGGCTTTTAACCAGTTTTGCAGTTTGGGGATTTTAGTTACAAAGGTCATCTTTATAAGTGTATAATTATTATAATAATATATTGTAGTTTATGACCACAGAAAAACAGTATTTACCCAAGAAAATAACAAAATAAAAATGTTGACAAAACTCTATTTTATAAATTTCCTATTTCCCAAATATTCTTTCTTATCATTATTAGAAGCAAATAGGTAACATAATTTTTGAAAGAAATCTCTTTTTCTAGTCTTAAAAAAATAGATAAAAATCACAAAGCAATGAAATATTTCTAATTATTGAATAAAACTGGGAAGTCCCCAGATCTCACTAGACTGCAGGGGAAAATAAAACAGTATTAATAAGCATTTTGTTCTTCACTCTTGGGATCACCCATTTTGCTTGGTGAACACGCACAAAACACCTTTGCCTACCTTTCCAAACTGGCTCTTGCCACTGTCTTCACTTACCTCCACCACTGATCACAACACAACCGAGTATTGCTCTGCTCTAAAATCACTGTGGACTCTGCCCATGTGAAATACCTTCTCTGGCAAGATGCTCCAAGCTGTGCTTTGCATCTTATCATTATTGAAACCGGGGAAATGTCCATAACTCTGATATCATCGCCTTTCCTACAATACTGATCATGGTTCCAATGTGGAATTGCTAATTCTTCTCTTGGGCCTCTTTTTAGGGACATCTCCTAACCAAGACATTTGGGTCATGAGATAATGAAATATTTTTTGGCATTATATGTACATAATCCTTTCTCCAGGAGATGCAGATACTACTGGTATGACTGAATTTTGAAGATTTAATAATTGCTGGAACTTACTCAAAACTATTTCTCACCTCCAATGATTAGGATTTGTCTCATACATAAACCAGATAAAACACAGCTGCCCTGGTTGAAGTGGAATTGTAAAAAACTAACAATCTCCTAATCTCGATTTTCACAGTAGCACCCGAGACACACACAACACAGGTTGTACACACTAGTTTATAACATTGATTGTGTTTTTTTTTTAATGCGGTATATCTCTATATGCAATGAAGTGGCATTTCCCTAAATTAAGGACATGATCCTTGTAACTCTCTCATGGCATGAGGCTCTAGATATATAAAGACACAACGGGTACCTGATTATTTGATTTAAACATATGATTAGTATGGCTCTGGAATGGTTTCCTGCCTAAAGTTCCAATACATACACAAAATTAAAAATACAACATTTTTTAAAACAAAAAATGCCCAGATATTCTGTGACTAAGAATACTTTTTTAAATGTAAACATTTGGTTAAACAATGTAAAATATTTTTACAGTTTTCCTAATTAATTTTGCAGATACACTTAAATTAAGGCCATTTTAAAATTAGGTTCTGCTCTTTCCAAAGTAGCATGTTATAACCAATCCTCATTTCACACTTGAACTAAAAACCAGAAATGAATAACCTATGGCCCATGGCCAGGCACCCACAGGAGAGACTAACAGTCTTGCCATCTGTCATCCCAATGGGGCCTTCATAAATAGCACCAGACTGTCAGATTTAAACTGAGTTTAAAGAGGGACAATATGGGACAGGAGAACATACTGAGAGTATGGACATAGAAAAAAAAGAAAAGACAAAATAACTTTTCCCTTAAATTCTCAAGAAAAGTTCTCAAGAAAAGTAAGCACACATATTATCCATGCTCTGAGGACAGGGCCCAGGAGATTTCAAGAAGAAAGCAAATCTTGTTCTAAAATTTGGGGGCTTGGCTCTGCTACTAATCATCCATGAAAAATGAAAAACAGGTCAAATGTGTGTGTGTGTGTGTGTGTGTGTGTGTGTGTGTGTGTGTGTTGAGGCTATCCTGGGGTTGCTTCCAGTTATATTGCTCTGTGATAATAAATAAAAATTTCTTTGCCTGACTGATTTTCCATTAACATTTCTGCCTACCCAAGTTGTGTTTTTCTTCTCTTGTTTGTGACATATCATTGTGTCTGCCTTGTCATGCTTATGTCCCATTAAAAGGTGGTACTGCTTAATGGAATAGAAAAACTACATTTATAAATAATTCTAATGTAGCAAAGATGGGCATTCAGCAACTCTCCTTGTATAATTATTCAATTGAATGTGATATTGCAAAGTCATTAGTCGAATAAAACAATCAGGGGAACAAGAAATTGCAATGTGAGTCTATGGAGATTTAAACGTGGTTCAGCACTAGCAAGCAGTATTGCTCATGGAAGGACCTTCCAGGTACATTACATGTTCTATGAATAACCCCTAAAGTGAAAAGCATAATTTAATGCTGGAGAACCAGCGTACATCATAGAGTCATTTATTATATAAGTCTTTCTTGGTGGATATGAAGAGGAAATAACATATTCATGTGGAGTGAGGGATATGCAGATATAGCTTGTCATCTTCAATTCTTCAGCCACAGCTAAGACATAGCTTAGCTGTGACTATTAGCATCCTAACTGACCACATTTACAGAAGGACTGGGGGAGCAGTCTCTAGCAAAGGGTTGCAAAAATCACATGAAAATGTTGAATTTTGAAAGAATTTTTAGATTCCTGGAGTTCAGGTTGGTTTGTTGTCTCTTGAAATCTTGTGAATCAATGCAATCACCATTCCTAAACGTGTTCAAGAGAGAGCTGAATATAAGTGTGGTCAGGATAGTGTAGCTTTCTTTATCAAGTGATAAGCTTCAGAGAATCTTGCCAGTTTTGAGATTCAATAGTCCCACAAAGCTTTCATTCTATGGAGTAAGATATTTTTAGCAGATTCATAGTAGTACAGATGTTTTCCCTTGCTTTTGAGTTTGGATTATCTGAATACACATCAACAAATGAATAGAAGAAAATGGTAATTAAAACTAATTTGGATACAGAAAGAATACACTTGAATTTTTAAATTCCAGTATTAATCCTCTTTGTTAGGGAAATATATATATATATAATTATGGCAATGTCAAATGCAAAAGAGTTTTGAATGCATATCTGTCATAAGATTTTAGACTTGATATTATCTTGGAAATTCATTCTGTATCTTCCCCTAAGGGGAGTCTTTTAATGTGGTCAAGTTTAGCAATTACACATTATTTTCATTATAAATATTTATTTTCATCTCTTCTTTACACTATTATTAATGTCTTTTTGTTAGTTTAAAAATACATACATAGGTAAACTACCTTTTTATTATTTTCAATTCATGATAAAAAAGAAAGCTTACCATATATTTGAAGCAAAATAAGAGTGTTGAGTCTTAGTTGATTGAGAACCAGTGATCTAATCCAAACTTTTCACATAATAGAGAGGAAACTGAAGTTCCAAGAAACAAATGCCTTGGCAGTTATCAGAGGAAAAAGTAAGGAACGTAGCTACAACTGGAAGATGGGCATCCTGACTCTCAGTTCAACACTTGCTGCTCAGCTAGTCTCTTTTGGCCTAATACATGGGGAAAATGAGGCATAAAGTTTAAGAGATTGCCCCAACATTATATTGGAGAGGAATGAAAAATTTGCAATGAGTAATACATATTTTTCACTCTGCTAGTGGGAAAATCAAACCGACTGGCTGATTTCCATTCAAATCTTGCCAGGACCCACTTTTTCTACCTATTTTTACCCACTGTTTATTTTCACTACAACCTCAAAAACCTGATCTATGAACATATCCAAAAGAGAATTGAATATAATAATTGAATCTATGTAAAGATTTCCACAATTATTTTTAACCATGTTAACCTTTGTACATAATAAATTAACAGGGTACTTTTGGTGATTGCTTGAAACAAAAATGACTCAGAATTTTTTAAACTGTGGTATACAACTGGGATAAGATTTCAGCACCATTCAGAATGCCTCAAAACATTTTATTTAAACAAATATCAATTTTTCTTTTTCTTGTTTAAAAATCCTTTCTGTATTCAAGTTAAAACAAATAAATTGTACATTTTCTTATGAAAATTTTTATGTTTCCTTTTTACGTTTAGGTATTACCCCTACTGAAAGTACGTGCATGTTTATATTTTGAGAACTATATCTGATGTATTATTTTTTCCAATATGTATAACTAAATAACTTAAGATGATTAAGTGACTAGTCCATACTATTTTCTTTTATGCTGTCTTTGTGAAATATCAAATTTCCACAGTTCCTGGGTTTCTATTCTATTTTGTGTGACTATTCGTCTCTCCCTTTACCAATACAATATTTCTTTAATTACTATACATACTTAAAATTTTATTAAAACATCAGATAGTTCCTCCTGTTAATGGTTTAGTGATCTTCCATAAGAATTTTGAAATCACATTGTTAAGTTTTTTGAATTTCAGTTGATAATGATTGATTACTCTGATTTATAGTCTAATTGGAAACGTTTGACCTCTTAATGATATTGACTTTTCCTCCCCATTAAGCATCCATGGGGAAATAGTATATAGTTTCTCTGTTATGAGCTCTAATAATATTTTAAAATATTATCCATAAAGTTCTTAGTTTAAAAAATAGGTGTATTTTCCTCGTTTGGATAATATTTATGGATATTTTGAGTATGATATTTTATCTTATATTCTTTAATTGTTTTCATGTGATAATAACTTTTTATTTCTGTAGGATAAATACTTAGGAGTCTAATTGCTGGGCCATATGATAGTTTCATATTTTACGAAACTACCTATTTTTCATAGGGCTGCATCATTTTAGATTTTTACCACAATGTATGTGTGATTCAGTTTTGTCACATCAAAAAAAAAGACATTCTATTATGTATGTTATGATATTTAATTGTCATTTTAATTTGCATTTCCCTAGTGACTGATATTGAGAATCATTTCATATGCTTATTTGCCATTTGTATATTATCTTCAGTGAAATATCTCTTCATGTCTTTGACACATCATCAGATTATTTTGATAGTTTTACTGTTGAGTTTTGAACATTGTCTCAGTTCAGGCTGCTATAACAAAATGCCATGGACTGTGTGGCTTAAACAACACTTATTTCTTATAGTTCCAGAGGCTAACAAGTTGAAGATGAAGGTGCTGGTCAATCCTGTTCCTGATGAAGATTCTCTGCCTGGTTTGCATATAGCCACGTTCTTACTGTGTCCTTACATGGCAGAGAGAGAGGAGGGCAGAGAAGAGGGGAGGGGGGAAGGGGAGGAGAGGGGAGAGGAGGAGAGAGAAAGGGAGAGTGAGAGAGGGAGCATTCCTTGGTTTCTCTTCCTCTTCTTATGAGGACATTAATCTCATTATGGGGGTCATACCACATGACATTATCAAAACCTCATTATCTTTCAAAGACTCCACCTCCAAATATCATCCCATTGATGTTTAGGGTTTCACCATATGAATTCTGGGAAGACAAATATTCTGTCCACAGCAAGTGTTCTCTATATATTCTAGATAGTAGTGCTTTGTCAGATATGTAGTTTGAAAATATTTCCCTCCAAGTGTGTAGCTTGTCTTTCTTTCCATCCTCATAATACAATATTTCACAAAGCAAAAGTCTTTTAATTTCTATGAAGTCCTATTTATCAAATTTTCTTTTTATGTGTAATATTTCAGGTATCAAGTCAAGAATCTGTGCCTAGACTTGGATCCTGAAGGTTTTCACCCATTTTTTCTAAAAGTTTTATAGTTTTACATATTACATAATGTCCATGATCTATTTTGAGTAAATTTTTGTATAATCTATGAGACTTTGATGAAAGTTCACTTTTGGTCTATAGATTACCTATTACCCAAAACCATTTATTGAAAAGGCTACATTTCTTCCATTGAATTACTTTTACAACTTTGTCAAAATCATTTGGGTATATTTCTGTGGATCTGTTTCTGGTTTCTCTACTCTGTCTCATTGCTTTATATGTTTATCCATTGCCAACACCATACAGTTTTAATTATAGTAACTCTAATAAATCTTGACATCAAATAGACGGATTCTTCCTACTCTAATCTTTTTCTTTTTTTGAACATTTGTAAAGTTATTCTAACTCCTTTGCCTTTCCATATAATTTTAAGATAATCTTGTCTATACCTACAAAAATATCTTTCTGGGATTTCACAGGAACTGCATGAAACTTATACTATCTTGTGGATAATTGTCATCTTTACTATGTTGAGTTTTCTAATCTATGAACACCATATGCCTGTCCTTTTATTTAGATCTTCTTTAATTTATTTAATCACTATTTTGTATTTCTTCAGAATACAAGCCAAATATATATATATATACTTACATATACATATATATACACACATATATATGTATCATCTGCAAATGGAGATGGTTTCATTTCTTCCCTTACTATATGAATGACTTTTGTTTCTTTTTCTTGGCTTTATTGCACTGGCTAGAATTTCTAGTACTATGTTGAATAAGAGAGATATGAGTGGACATTATTTTCTTGTTCCTAGTCTTAGGGAGAAAACACTTATTCCCTCACTATTATGTATATAGTTAGCTATAGGTTTTCCATAGATGTCCTTTATCAAGTTAAGGAAGTTCACTACTATCCTTATTATTCTGAGAGTTTTATCATGGTAGATATTGAATTTTATCAAATACTGTTTTTGAAAAAATCAGTATGATCATGTGATTTTTATTTTTAGATAGTTAAGATGGTAGATTACATTGGTATATTATGAATATTGTACTAACCATGCACCCTGGGACATAGTTCACTTGGTTATACTGTATATTTTTCTTTATACACTGCTGAATTCAATTTGCTAATGTTTTGTTATGGACTTATGTATAGCCATACCTTGTTTTATTGTGTTCACTTTATTTTTTTTTTACAAATTGAAGGTTTGTGGCTACCCTGTGTGAAGCAAGTCTATTGGTTCCATTTTCCAACAGCATTTGCTTATTCCCTTTGTCACATCTTGGTAATTCTTGCAATATTTCTAACTTTTTCATTATTATTGTAGTTGTTATGGTGCTCTGTGATCAGTGACCTTTGATGTTATTACTATTGAAAAAAGATTATGACTCACTGAAGACTCAGAAGATGGTTAGCATTTTTTAGCAATAAAGTATTTTTAATTAAGTTATGTACATTTTGGGTTTTTTTTAAGACATAATGCTATTGCACACTTATTGCACACTATAGTATAGTGTAAAAAAAAGAACTTTTATATGTACTGGGAGGCCAAAACATTCATGTGACTCATGAGTCATTCATGTCATTCATGTGACTCACTTTACTGTGATATTTGTTGTATTGTGTTCATCTGGAACTGAACCCACACTATCCCCAAGCTGTTCCTGTATTGAAATTCATGAGAAATATTGATATGTAGTTTTCGTTTCTTGCACTGTCATTGTCTACTTTCGGTATCAGTGTAATACTAGTTTCATAAGATACCTTGGGCAGCCACCCCTCTTCTATTTTCTGGCACAGACTGTATAAAATTGGTGGTAATTCTTCTTTAATTGGCTTGTAGAATTCTTTAGTGATACTATCTGTGTCTGAAGATTTCTTTTTGAGACATTTTTTATTTAACAACTCTATTTCATTAATAGTTATACATGTATTCAAAGTATCAGTTTCTTATTAGATGAGCTGCGGTAGTTTGTGGCTTTTCCGGGACTTGATCCATTTCATCTAAGTCATCAATTTCACTAGTGTTGAGTTGCTCATAGTATTTCTTTATTGCCCTTTTAATGACTGTGGGGTGTATAGTGCTATCTCCTGTTTCATTCTGAATATTGGTTATTTGTGTATTCCCTCCTCTTTGGTGGTCTTGCTAGAGTTCTACAGTTTTCTTAATATTTTCAGAAAACCAGCTTTTTGATTTTCTCTATCACTTTTCCATTGTCAATTCATTGATTTCTGTGCTTATCTTTATTATTTGCTTCCTTCTCCTTGCTTTGGATTTATTTTGCTCTTTATTTTCTGGATACTTTAGGTGAGAACTTTGATTATTGGGATCTTTCCTTTTTACTAACGTGCAGTTCATGGTGTAGACATCCTTCTCAACACTGCTTTAGTAGTGTCCTATAAATTTTGGTATGTTGTACTTTCATTTTCATTCAGTTCATTGTAGATTCTATATTTCTCTTGTGACTTCCTCTTTGACCCATGGATGAGTTAGTGTGTTGTTTGATTTACAAGTGTTTGTTTCTCCTGTTACCTTTTTATTATTGATTTCTATTTGGGTCCCACTACAGGTCAAAGTTTCATTTTATGGCCCAGAATGTAGTCTATCTTGGCATATGTTCAGTGGGTACTTGAAAAGAAAGTGGGTATTTTGAAGATTAACCCTTTGTCAGTTGCTTTGTTTGCAAATATTTTCTCCCATTCTGAGGGTTGTCTTTTCATCTTGTTTATGGATTCCTTTGCTGTGCAAAAGCTTTGAAATTTCATTAGGTCCCATTTGTTTATTTGTGTTTTTATTTCTATTTCTCTAGGATGTGGGTCAAAAATGATTTTGCTGCGATTTATGTCATAGAGTGTTCTGCCTATGTTTTCCTCTAAGAGTTTTGTAGTGTCTGGCCTTACATTTAGGTCTTTAATCCATTTTTAGTTTATTTTTGTGTATGGTGTTAGGGAGTGTTCTAATTTCATTCTTTCACATGTAGCTGTCCAGTTTTCCCAGCACCACTTATTGAAGAGGCTGTCTTTTCTCCATTGTATATTCTTGCCTCCTTTATATCAATATCAAAAAAACAAACAACCCAATCTAAAAATGGGCAGAAGACATAAATAGATATTTCTCCAAAGAAGATATACAGATTGCCAACAGACACATGAAAGGATGTTCAATATCACTAATCATTAGAGAAATGTAAATCAAAACTATAATGAAGTATCACCTCACACTGGTCAGATTGGTCATCATCAAAAAATCTACAAACAATAAATGCTGGAGAGGGTGTGGAGAAAAGAGAACCCTCTTGCACTGTTGGTGGGAATGTAAATTGATAGAGCCATTGTGGAGAACAGTATGGAGGTTCCTTAAAACACTAAAAATAGAACTACCATACAACCCAGCCATCCCACTACTGTGCATATACTCTGAGAAAACCATAATTCAAAAAGAGTCATGTACCACAATGTTCATTGCAGCAGTATTTACAATATCCAGGACATAGAAGCAACCTAAGTGTCCATCAACAGATGAATGAACAAAGAAGATGTGGTACATATATACAATGGAATATTACTCAGCCATAAGAAGAAACAAATTTTTTTTTTTGTAATGAGGTGGATGGACCTAGAGACTTTCATACAGAGTGAAGTAAGTCAGAAAGAGAAAAAAACAAATGCCATGTGCTAACACATATATATGGAATCTAAAAATAAATTGGTTCTGAAGAACCTAGAGGCAGGACAGGAATAAAGATGCAGATGTAGAGAATGGACTTGAGGACATGGGTAGGGGGAAGGGTAAGCTGGACGAAGTGAGAGAGTGACATGGACATATATACAGTGCCAAATGTAAAACAGATAGCTAGTGGGAAGCAGCGGCATAGCACAGGGAGATCAGCCCGGTGCTTTGTGTCCACCTAGAGGGGTGGGATAGGGAGTGTGGGAGGGAGATGCAAGAGGGAGGAGATATGTGGGTATATGTATATGTATAGCTGATTTACTTTGTTATAGAGGAGAAACTAACACATCAATGTAAAGCAATTATACTTCAATAAAGATGTTAAAAACAAACAAACAAAAAAAAGAAAATAAAGTGTATTCTGCATTTCTGGAAGTAGTGATCAAGAGCTTTAAAAATGTTAACATAGTAATCCCAGTTTTAAGAATATACCTTAAATAAATTATCAATTATACCCATAGATATTTATATTCCATCACAATAAGTATCCTGATACTTATAATAGCAATAAAAATGTGCAAGTGAGTGATGTGCTGTTGCCAACTGTGTACATCTATACACAGCTCTGCATTTAGTAATATCACACTGGTGGTGTGAAATCAGCCTTGGTGGGAGTTTTTACATCAAAAAATTGGTAAACACTACAAATCACCTCTTTTCCTCACTGATATAGGTTATGTAAAGTTTACCCTCATTGATGACTCTGAGGGGTTCATGACTTCAGGGTAGGAAATAACTGCAGATGTGATGGAAATGGAAAGAAAACTAGAATTAGAAGTGAAGCCTGAAGATGTAGCTGAATTGTTGCAATCTCATGGTAAAACTTGATTGGATAAGGAGTTGCTTCTCATGGATGAGCAAAGAAAGTGGCATCTTGAGATTGAATCTACTTCTGGTGAAGATGCTGTGAAGATTGTTGAAATGACAACAAAGGATTTGGAATGGTATATAAACTCAGTTGATAAAGCAGGTGTGGGGTTTCAGAGGAGTAACTCCAATTCAGAAAAAGTTCTACTGTGGGTTAAACACTATCAAACAGCTTTGTATGCTACAGAGAATCTGTTTGTGAAAGGAAGAGTCAATCGATGTGGCAAACTTCACTGTTGTCTTATTTTAAGAAATTGCCACAACCACCACCACCCTGATCAGCCATCAGCCATCAACATGCAAGCAAGACCCTCCACCAGCAAAAAGATCATGACCTGTTGAAGGCTCAGATGATGGCCAGCAGTCCCTAGCAACAAAGCAATCTTAAATCAAGGTAGGTACATTTATTTTTAGACAATATGCTATCATACATCTAAAAGACTAGTGTAAACATAATTTTTAAATGCACTGGAAAACCGAAAATTTATGTGACTTGCTTTATTGCGATACATGCTTCCTCGCGGTAGTCTGGAACCAAATCCACAGTATATCTGAGAAAGGCCTGTAGCCACATTTAGGGAAGAGTCTTTGGTGTCCAAGTATTTGATTAAACACACACACATGCCCAAAACAACCTTATTTAGTCCAATGCCAGGATCAATAAGAAAATCATGAGTTGATGTAGCCAGCTGATTGGAAGGTCTTCCCATTGGTGTTTCCTTTATATGGACTATTAGAACAGGGTTTGGACGGTACATCAGTCTCTTCAGATATGCTGGGAAGGTCAGGGTCTGGGCAAACTAGTACCTGAATTATATCATTCAGTCCAACATCATACTCAGTTTATCCATTTTCCAGCTGCTTTCCAGGGTAGAAGAGGCGCTGGTACTCGGACCACCCATGGAACAGCGCCCACACGCACTCATGCGGCTCCTCAATTATGGCTTTGCAACACATGGCTTCAATGGTGTGTGCCTGGGAGCCATGGATGGTGCAAACCTGGATCCACATCTCAGTGCCGGGAGAAGGGGTCACCACGCTCTGTCTCCCCCTAAGCTCCGGGAGCCCTGTGCCGCCTGGCCTGCACCGCTTCCCAGGCAGCCCTGGCTCTAGGCAGCTCGCGGGCCAGCCAGCGTAAGCACAAGCCAGAAAGACAGGCGACCTTGAACCCTAGGCTGCACGCATGCCCAGCAGAGATGAGGAAGGTAGGAAATGGGAACCTGTCCAAGTGCGGCTGCTGCCACCAGCCCCTGCCTCACAAATAGGAAGAAGCCTTTCAAACATCCTTTAGAAAAACAAACAAACAAAAAACAGTAAAGAAAGTCATAGAAAGGAATAGAGCTGTGTTTTGCTGGATTACAAAATATATGAAAAATCTCCATAGAAGAAAGAACATTCCATGTTTTTAATACCCTATGATTTTCTCTTTCAAGAGGACATAGCAAAAATCCAAAATATGATCTATTTGCTTTGCGGATATCATTCTTCCTCCTAAAAATATCTCACTAAAAATTAAATTTGATGATTGCTTGGCTTCCTTTGACCATGTGTACCAGTTCTAGTTACCAGATTGTTTATTTTTTTTCTTTTTTCTTTTACATTTTAATGTAATCAGGTGGCCACTTGCTTTTCCCTTTCTCCTGATTTGGAATGATTACTTTATAATCCCAACTTCTATTTCACCGTATACTTGACACCAAATCTTCTGAGTCAGCTGCAAGGCCTGTTACTGTAGCTGGATGTGCATCCCCAAACTGCCACTTATGTCTCCCTTATTCAGGCCACCATGTAGTTTGAAACCTGTGTTCTAATGACCTAACCTGGCTGTCTTTCCATCACATACAGCTGGTTCTGTCTCTTTCATCCCACACTTATCCTTCCTTTGCCTGGTAGGACCCTTTAGTGTCAAAGTTTCAGTCTGCTCATTTGACTGAAAATAATTTGTCCATTACAAATGAATATTATTTACACATCAGTATAAATCATTAGAACATTGTAAGGGAAAAGTCATTTTATGATGCACTGCTGATTAGTGGTTCACCTGATATGAAAATATAAACATTTACTTCTATGTTTTTTTTTTAAACCCTTTTTTGTGTGTTTCTCCATTTGCTTATATGGTAAAGCAGAACCTGCTAATTATTTCCACTGTGTAATATGTATTTTATAAAACTCTTCCTGAGTGAGCAAGTACTAAATATTATTTACTTTTAGATTTATTGTAAGAAAATAACATTATTTAGGCTTTTCTTTAAACGTAAAAAGTATAAGAACATATCTAATTTAAAGAGTGTAAGATTGTATATAATAATAAAGAAAAAAGGAAGCATTCTACAAAGATGCATAACATCACTGAGAGATAAACAGTTTTGTTTTGTTTTGTTTTTGTCTTAAATAATGCTAAAACATATCCTGTGAAAAATAAAAAGATGAGAATGGAAAAAAAAAAACAGCAAAAACAGTTTCCATAGCAAGCTAAGCAAGAGGTCTAAGGAAAGACCCAGTGAATCCCATAGTCAATGCAGTTTCACCTCTGACAATTTTATCAAGATATTAAGAAGAGTTTCCAATCCATTCACAAAAGAGAAAATGAAAATAAACATGAACAGACATTTGGTAAAAAGAAGAAAGAGAGGTATATATATATATATATATATATATATAGAGAGAGAGAGAGAGAGAGCGATCCCTCAAGCAAATAGAGGGATATAAAATTGACAGTCTGCCAGTCAACAGGTTTGTACTAAATACTTACTATGTATATAATAGTATGCTATAGCCTGAAAATATTTTATTAATGGACCCTGACCTTTTCCCTCAAAGAGCTTACACTGTATATTTATAGATGGCATAGTCCTTTCTAGTGTTATAAAACAAAAAGATTAAATAACAGTTTGAAATATCTATACCAGAGATGATACTCAGAAACAATAGGTAGCAAAGTATGAAATAAATAGGTTTGTGAAGACAGAATAAGCACTCAATAAATATTACCTATAATGAAAAGATACAAGATTACAAATGTTTAAAGAAAGGTGAGATTGCTATTGGCTGGAGTGATTAAAGATGACTTTATGGATAATTTAGGACATGTGCTGAACCTGAAAGGATGGTTATGCAGAGGTTAGGAGTATAAAGTGGGAGATGTGTGAATATGGTTATACAATGTGAAGTACCTGAATATCAGTGTGAAAGAAGAGATAAAGATCCACTGGTTTATTTTTAAGAACTGTAGGGAGTATAGAAACAGAAGAAAAGGAGAAAGGGAGTTGCTTCCAGAATTGAGAAGAATCTGGGGACCATTGTGGTAAATAAATCATTCTCCAAGATGTTTAATTCACTGGCCCTCAGTTTCCTCACACATGTAACAAGGGAGATAAAATATATAATCTACAAAATATTTTGTTTCCTCCTCATTGTATAAAGCTGTGATTAAGTTCTATGGAAATTCTAACAGGGGGTTATTCATGGGCTGGTGCTGTGTCAGAGTCTTTTGAGGATTGTTAGTGCTGAATCATTTCAGGTTTAAAAGAATAGGATGGGAAATCTCTCTGTCTTAAAGACACAGCATTAAAAATAATTTTTATTCACAAGCTGAAAATAGATACTACAACACATACTTTTTCCCTTTAATCATGCCTCTGGAAGGGGGGGACTAATAAGGTTTCTAGTTAACAAAGACAAGACAATGACTAATTCTTAATGGCTTTTTAAATGATTGCCCACAACTCTAATGAGTAATTATATCATTTGCTGTAATGACATTCATGAAATTAATTATGGATTTTGAAGGAAAAATATATATGGCATTACTGTGAAGAAATAAAGGTGACTTAGGAGTGCTAGGCTCATGATAGGGAATTGTACATATTTTGTATAATTGCATGATCATGCAGTCTGTAAGAATTTGTCTTTTACAATTTTTGGCTCTATTTCAGTGTTTTAAAAGCACCATTCTCAACCTATTTTATTGAATTTGGTTGAATTGATTACCATAAAAACTACAGTCCAACTTATTTTTTACACATGAGAAAACTAGTCCTCAGTAACCCAAAACGATTCACTTGAATACACACAGTTAATCACTGGTAAAAGAAGATCACCCATGTGGTCTGAGTCTATGCTTTTGAAGTTTTATTGTTGATAGTTAGCATAATAGCAGTCCCATTTGGGCGACATGTGGAACAATTTAAGTGAGAAATATTCACGTAGCATATTTTATTGCCTAATATTTTAGCGAGCATTTGCTGATCATCAGCATAATGCTGCAGATGATCAAATGTGAAAACTACTGCTTGGTAAACAGTAAATGAACACAGCCACGATTAACTTTTTTTTTTGGTAGTATCATGTTTGTAACAACACAACTAAATTCTAGTTTGCAATCCCAGAGAATACATTTCTAAAACAATCACGTGGATCATGAATGTTGGGCACTTTGGACCCCTTTAGCTGTAACCCCAGACCTGCATCATTGTTGGAGTTCAGATCATTAAACTTCAAATGGTCTCAGACCTTCACAAATGGAAATCGTTCTCATAATTACCAAAGTCATCTCTTAATTCATCCTAAATACAAAATGTCACGGGAGTGACAGATCCTGTCACTCATAGCACACACTAGAAAAGTTGCAGTTAGCTCTTTATCGTCTGGCATCAGGAAGGACAATTCATGAATGTACCTTAGAACAGTGAGCAACTTCTTCATGTGTTGTCTGTGTTGGCTCCAGGTATACTTCTTTTGCAAAGTCCCTCCTTTACAGTATTATGAAGAACTTGAGTTTCAACCAAGTTTCCACTGTGTTCCTATGGGTAAACAGGATAAAGAGATTCTTGGTTCTATGTCATCTTAAAAATATATCAAAGGGGGGGCTTCCCTGGTGGCCCAGTGGCTGAGAGTTCGCCTGCCGATGCAGTGGACGAGGGTTCGTGCCCCGGTTCGGGAGGATCCCACATGCCGTGGAGCGGCTGGGTCCGTGAGCCATGGCTGCTGAGCCTGCACGTCCGGAGCCTGTGCTCCACAATGGGAGAGGCCACAACAGTGAGAGGCCCACATAACGGAAAAAAAAAAAAAAAAATCAAAGGGAAAAGGAACATCTTGAGAATTTAAAATGTTTCTTCCAAGGTAATTGTCATTTTTGCTCTATTGCTTTCTCTGATGCATAACTCTCCTGTAAAACAATGTCCAAGAATCACAAATTAAAGGTAAGGAAAAAGTTTGTTTTGCTTTTAATTTTGTTCTTTTATTTTTTTAAGGATGAAAAAATAATTTCTGTACAGATTCTTGAGAATAATATCAGTCACTATTTCACTTAGTCTAAAGTTTTAATGTCCAAGATCCATAAACCCTTGTTAGATATTTTCCAATAATCTATTTATTTATTTAACTGCTAATTTATTTTAAACCATTGTTCTTCACTGGATTTTCTTGGAATTAATAATTTAAAAAGTAATTGTAGGGGACGAGGGGAAGATGGCTGAAGAGTAAGACGTGGAGATCACCTTCCTTCCCACAGATACACCAGAAATACATCTACATGTGGAACAACTCCTACAGAACACCTACTGAATGCTGGCAGAAGACCTCAGATCTCCCAAAAGGCAAGAAACTCCCCACGTACCTGGGTGGGGCAAAAGAAAAAAAGAAAAAACAGAGACGAAAGAATAGGGACGGGACCTGCACCAATGGGAGGGAGATGTGAAGGAGGAAAGGTTTCCACACACTAGGATGCCCATTCGCGGGCAGAGACTGTGGGTGGTGAGCTTCAGAGCCGCAGAGGAGAGCACAGCAACAGGGGTGTGGAGGGCAAAGCAGGGAGATTCCCACACAGAGGATCAGTGCTGACCAGCACTCACTAGCCCGAAAGGCTTGTCTGCTCACCCGCCGGGGCGAGCGGGGCTGCGAGCTGAGGCTCGGGCTTCGGTCGGAGCGCAGGGAGAGGACTGGGGTTAGCTGCATGAACACAGCCTGGAGTTAGTGCACCACGGCTAGCAGGGAGGGAGTCCGGGAAAGGATCTGGAGCTGCCGAAGAGGCAAGAGACTTTTTCTTCCTTCTTTGTTTCCTGGTGCGTGAGGAGAGGGCATTGAGAGCACTGCTTAAAGAAACTCCAGAGACGGGCGCGAGCGGCAGCTAAAAGTGCGGACCCCAGAGATGGGTGGGAGACGCTAAGGCTGCTGATGCCGCCACCAAGGGGCCTGTGAGCGAGCACAGGTCACTATCCACACCCCTCTTCTGGGGAGCCTGTGCAGCCTGCCACTGCCAGGTTCCCGGGATCCAGGGACAAATTCCCCAGGAAACGCATGGTGGGCATCAGGCTGGTGCAACGTCACGCTGGCCTCGGCCGCTGCAGGCTCGCCCCGCACACTGTGCCCCTCCCTCCCCCCGGCCTGAGTGAGCCAGAGCCCGCAAATCAGCAGCTCCTTTAACCCCGTCCTGTCTGAGAGAAAAACAGACACCCTCTAGCGACCTACACGCAGAGGCGGGGCCAAATCCAAAGCAGAGCCCCTGGGAGCTGTGAGAACAAAGAGAAAGGGAAATCTCTCCCAGCAGCCTCAGAAGCAGCGGATTAAAGCTCCACAATCAACTTGATGTTCCCTGCATCTGTGGAATACATGAATAGACAACGAATCATCCCAAATTGAGGAGGTGGACTTTGAGAGCAAGATTTATGATTTTTTCCCCTATTCCTCTTTTTGGGAGTGTGCATGTGTATGCTTCTGTGTGAGATTTTGTCTGTATAGCTTTGCTTCCACGATTTGTCCTAGGGTACTATCCATCCGTTTTTTGTTTGTTTGTTTTAATTTCTTTTCTTAATAATTAATATAAATTTTAATAACTTTATTTTACTTTATCTTCTTTCTTTCTTTCTTTCTCTTTCTTTCTTTCTTTCTTTCTTTCTTTCTTTCTTTCTTTCTTTCTTTCTTTCTTTCTTTCTTTCCACCCTTCCTTCCTTCCTTCCTTCCTTCCTTCCTTCCTTCCTTCCTTCCTTCCTTCCTTCCTTCCCTCCTTTAGACAACGAATCATCCCAAATTGAGGAGGTGGACTTTGAGAGCAAGATTTATGATTTTTTCCCCTTTTCCTCTTTTTGTGAGTGTGCATGTGTATGCTTCTGTGTGAGATTTTGTCTGTATAGCTTTGCTTCCACGATTTGTCCTAGGGTACTATCCATCCGTTTTTTGTTTGTTTGTTTTAATTTTTTTCTTAATAATTAATTTAAATTTTAATAACTTTATTTTATTTTACTTTATCTTATTTCTTTCTTTCTTTTTTCCTTCCTTCCCTCCTTCCTTCCTCCCACCGTCCATCCCTCCCTCCCTCCTTTCTTTCTTTCTTTCTTTCCTTCTTTTCTTCTTCCTTCCTTCCTTCCTTCCTTCCTTCCTTTCTTTCTTTCTTTCGTTCTTTCTTTCTTCCTACTTCTAATTCTTTCTCTCTACTTTTTCTCCCTTTTATTCTGAGCTGTGTGGATGAAAGACTCTTAGTGCTGCAGCCAGGAGTCAGTGCTGTGCCTCTGAGGTGGGAGAGCCAACTTCAGGACACTGGTCAACAAGAGACCTCCCAGCTCAACATAATATCAAACAGCAAAAATCTCCCAGAGATCTCCATCTCAACACCAGCACCCAGCTTCACTCAATGACCAGCAAGCTACAGTGCGGGACACCCTATGCCAAACAACTAGCAAAACAGGAACACAACCCCACCCATTAGCAGAGAGGCTGCCTAAAATCATAAGTCCACAGACACCCCAAAACACACCACCAGACGTGGACCTGCCCACCAGAGAGACAAGATCCAGCCTCATCCACCAGAACACAGGCACTAGTCCCCTCCACCAGGAAGCCAACACAACTCACTTAACCAACCTTAGCCACTGGGGACAGACACCAAAAACAACGGGAACTATGAACCAGCAGCCTGCAAAAAGGAGACCCCAAACACAGTAAGATAAGCAAAATGAGAAGGCAGAAAAGCACACCGCAGATTAAGGAGCAAGGTAAAAACCCACCAGACCTAACAAATGAAGAGGAAATAAGCAGTCTACCTGAAAAAGAATTCAGAATAATGATAGTAAAGATGATCCAAAATCTTGGAAATAGAATAGACAAAATGCAAGAAACATTTAACAGGACCTAGAAGAACTAAAGATGAAACAAACAATGATGAACAACACAATAAATGAAATGAAAAATACTCTAGATGGGATCAACAGCAGAATAACTGAGGCAGAAGAATGGATAAGTGACCTGGAAGATCAAATAGTGGAAATGACTACTGCAGGGCAGAATAAAGAAAAAAGAATGAAAAGAACTGAGGACAGTCTCAGAGACCTCTGGGACAACATTAAATGTACCAACATTCGAATTGTAAGGGTTCCAAAAGAAGAAGAGAAAAAGAAAGAGACTGAGAAAATATTTGAAGTGATTATAGTTGAAAACTTCCCTAATATGGGAAAGGAAATAGTTAATCAAGTCCAAGAAGCACAGAGAGTCCCATACAGGACAAATCCAAGGAGAAATATGCCAATACACATATTAATCAAACAGTAAAAAATTAAATACAAAGAAAATATATTAAAAGCAGCAAGGGAAAAACAACAAATAACACACAAGGGAATCCCCATAAGTTAAGAGCTGATCTCTCAGCAGAAACTCTGCAAGCCAGAAGAGAGTAGCAGGACATATTGAAAGTGATGAAGGAGAAAAACCTGCAATCAAGATTATTCTAACAAGCAAGAATCTCATTCAGATTTGATGGAGAATTTAAAACCTTTACAGACAAGCAAAAACTGAGAGAGTTCAGCACCACTAAACCAGCTTTACAACAAATGCTAAAGGAACTTCTCTAGACAAGAAACAAAAGAGAAGGGAAAGACCTACAATAACGAACCCAAAACAATTTAGAAAATGGGAATAGAAACATACATATCAATAATTACCTTAAATGTAAATGGACTAAATGCTCTCACCAAAAGACACAGATTGGCTGAATGGATACAAAAACAAGACCCATATATATGCTGTCTAAAAGAGACCCACTTCAGACCTAGAGACACATACAGGCTGAAAGTAAGGGGATGGAAAAAGATATTCCATGCAAATGGAAACCAAGTAAAGCTGGAGTAGCATTTCATATCAGACAAAATAGACTTTAAAACAAAAAACTATTAGAAGAGACAAAGAAGGACACTACATAATGATCAAGGGATCGATCCAAGAAGATATAACAATTGTAAATATTTATGCACCCAACATAGGAGCACCTCAATACATAAGGCAAATACTAACAGCCATAAAAGGGGAAATCAACAGTAACACATTCATAATACGGGACTTTAACACCCCACTTTCACCAAAGGACAGCTCATCCAAAATGAAAATAAATAAGGAAACACAAGCTTTAAATGACACATTAAACAAGATGGACTTAATTGATATTTATAGGACACTCCATCCAAAAACAACAGAATACACATTTTTCTCAAGTGCTTATGGAATATTCTCCAGGATAGATCATATCTTGGGTCACAAATCAAGCCTTGGTAAATTTAAGAAAGTTGAAATTGTATCAAGTATCTTTTCTGACCACAATGTCATGAGACTATATATCAATTACAGGAAAAGATCTGTAAAATATACAAACACATGGAGGCTAAAAATACACTATGTAATAACGAAGAGATCACTGAAGAAATCAAAGAGGAAATAAAAAAAAATACCTAGAAACAAATGACAATGGAGACATGACGACCCAAAACCTCTGGGGGATGCAGCAAAAGCAGTTCTAAGAGGGAAGTCTGTAGCAATAAAAGCCTACCTTAAGAAACAGGAAACATCTCCAAAAAACAACCTAACCTTGCACCTAAAGCAATTAGAGAAAGAAGAACAAAGAAAAACCAAAATTAGCAGAAGGAAAGAGATCATAAAAATCAGATCAGAAATAAATGAAAAAGAAATGAAGGAAACAATAGCAAAGATCAATAAAACTAAAAGCTGGTTCTTTGAGAAGATAAACAAAATAGATAAACCATTAGCCAGACTAATCAAGAAAAAAAGGGAGAAGACTCAAATCAATAGAATTAGAAATGAAAAAGGAGAAGTAAAAACTGACACCACAGAAATACAAAGGATAATGAGAGATTACTACAAGCAACTCTATGCCAATAAAATGGACAACCTGGAAGAAATGGACAAAGTTTTAGAAATGCACAACCTGTTGAGACTGAATCAGGAAGACATAGAAAATATGAACAGACCAATCACAAGCACTGAAATTGAAACTGATTAAAAATCTTCCAACAAACAAAAGCCCAGGACCAGATGGTTTCACAGGCGAATTCTCTCAAACATTTAGGGAAGAGCTAACACCTATCTTTCTCAAACTCTTCCAAAATAGAGCAGAGGGAGGAACACTCCCAAATTCATTCTACAAGGCCACCATCACGTTGATACCAAAACCAGACAAAAATGTCACAAAGAAAGAAAACTACAGGCAAATATCACTGATGAACATAGATGCAAAAATACTCAACAAAATACTAGCAAACAGAATCCAACAGCACATTACAATGATCATACACCATGATAAAGTGGGGTTTATCCAGGAATGCAAGGATTCTTCAATATATGCAAATCAATCAATGTGATAAACCATATTAACAAATTAAAGGAGTAAAACCATATGATCATCTCAATAGATGCAGAGAAAGCTTTTGACAAAATTCAACACCCATTTATGATAAAAACCCTGCAGAAAGTAGGCATAGAGGGAACTTTCCTCAACATAATAAAGGCCATATATGACAAACCCACAGCCAACATTATCCTCAATGGTGAAAAACTGAAACCATTTCCACTAATTTCAGGAACAAGACAAGGTTGCCCACTCTCACCAGTCTTATTCAACATAGTTTTGGAAGTTTTAGCCACAGCAATCAGAGAAGGAAAGGAAATAAAAGGAATCCAAATCAGAAAAGAAGAAGTAAAGCTGTCACTGTTTGCAGATGACATGATACTATACATAGAGAATCCTAAAGATGCTACCAGAAAACTACTAGAGCTAATCAATGAATTTGGCAAAGTTTCAGGATACAAAATTAATGCACAGAAATCTCTTGCATTCCTTTTCACTAATGATGAAAAATCTGAAAGTGAAATCAAGAAAACACTCCCATTTACCATTGTAACAAAAAGAATAAAATATCTAGGAATAAACCTACCTAAGGAGACAAAAGACCTGTATGCAGAAAATTATAAGAACCTGATGAAAGAAATTAAAGATGATAAAAATAGATGGAGAGATATACCATGTTCTTGGATTGGAAGAATCAACATTGTGAAAATGACTCTACTACCCAAAACAATCTATAGATTCAATGCAATCCCTATCAAACTACCACTGGCATTTTTCACAGAACTAGAACAAAAAATTTCACAACTTGTATGGAAACACAAAAGACCCCGAATAGCCAAAGCAATCTTGAGAACGAAAAACGGAGCTGGAGGAATCAGGCTCCCTGACTTCAGACTATACTACAAAGCTACAGTAATCAAGACAGTATGGTACTGGCACAAAAACAGAAAGATAGATCAATGGAACAGGATAGAAAGCCCAGAGATAAAGCCACTCACATATGGTCACCTTATCTTTGATAAAGGAGGCAGGAATGTACAGTGGAGAATGGACAGCCTCTTCAGTAAGTGGTGCTGGGAAAACTGGACAGGTACATGTAAAAGTATGAGAATACATCACTCCCTAACACCATACATAAAAATAAGTTCAAAATGGATTAAAGACCTAAATGTAAGGCCAGAAACTATCAAACTCTTAGAGGAAAACATAGGCAGAACACTCTATGACATAAATCACAGCAAGATCCTTTTGACCCACCTCCTAGAGAGATGGAAATAAAAACATAAATAAACAAATGGGACCTAATGAAACTTCAAAGCTTTTGCACAGCAAAGGAAACCATAAACAAGACCAAAAGACAACCCTCAGAATGGGAGAAAATATTTGCAAATGAAGCAACTGACAAAGGATTAATTTCCAAAATGTACAAGCAGCTTATGCAGCTCAATAACAAAAAAAACAAACAACCCAATCCAAAAGTGAGCAGAAGACCTAAATAGACATTTCTCCAAAGAAGATATACAGACTGACAACAAACACATGAAAGAATGTTCAACATCTTTAATCATTAGAGAAATGCAAATCAAAACTACAATGAGATATCATCTCACACCAGTCAGAATGGCCATCATAACAA
Organism: Pseudorca crassidens; assembly: GCF_039906515.1. NCBI lineage: Eukaryota > Metazoa > Chordata > Mammalia > Artiodactyla > Delphinidae > Pseudorca > Pseudorca crassidens. The sequence continues at coordinate 18,514,600 of NC_090309.1, read as the reverse complement.
AATCTAGAAACAATAAATGCTGGAGAGGGTGTGGAGAAAAGGGAACACTCTTGCACTGCTGGTGGGAATGTGAATTGGTACAGCCACTATGGAGAACAGTATGGAAGTTCCTTAAAAAACTACAAATAGAACTACCATATGACCCAGCAATCCCACTACTGGGCATATACCCTGAGAAAACCATAATTCAAAAAGAGTCATGTACCAAAATGTTCATTGCAGCTCTATTTACAATAGCCTGGAGATGGAAACAACCTAAGTGCCCATCATTAGATGAATGGATAAAGAAGATGTGGTACATATATACAACGGAATATTACTCAGCTATTAAAAATAAACGAAATTGAGCTATTTGTAATGAGGTGGATAGACCTAGAGTCTGTCATACAAAGTGAAGTAAGTCAGAAGGAGAAAGATAAATACTGTATGCTAACACATATATGGAATTTAAGAAAAAAATAATGTCATGAAGAACCTAGGGGTGAGACAGGAATAAAGACACAGACCTACTGGAGAATGGACTTGAGGATATGGGGAGGGGGAAGGGTCAGCTGTGCCAAAGCGAGAAAGAGGCATGGACCTATATACACTAACAAACGTAAGGTAAATAGCTAGTGGGAAGCAGCCGCATAGCACAGGGAGATCAGCTCGGTGCTTTGTGACCGCCTGGAGGGGTGGGATAGGGAGGGTGGGAGGGAGGGAGATGCAAGAGGGAAGAGTTATGGGAACGTATGTATATGTATAACTGATTCACTTTTTTATAAAGCAGAAACTAACACACCATTTTAAAGCTATTATACCCCAATAAAGATGTTAAAAAATAATAATAATTTAAAAAGTAATTGTAAAGTACAGATATTCAAATGATAGTTGAGACAAGTACTCATGTTGTCCCTTTGACATAGACTAGCAACACATAAAGGTGTGGCAAGAGCTTTTTCCATTGAAGAAAAATTTACCCAGATTAGATGTAAAAAAATCTGATTTAACTATAAAGGATCAATCTTACAGTGAAGAATTCCCTATGAACATGCCATATTTCTATGGATGGAAGTAGACATTATCCATGCACCCAAACAGAATAAGCAGAACCATGAATATTAGGGAATTCTGTGTTAAACAATTACTAAAGGAACTCCTGAAGCTTTAGTGTAAAACTGTACATCATTTTACAAGGATGTACTGTGCTGTATCTAACATGATATTTGATCAGATCTCTTTTTCTTAGTCATAAGACTCAGATGTTCTAAACTAAACATTGGAAAATTCTGCTAGAGAAGACATAATAGAAAACTGGGCTTTCACAGTTTTTTTTTTTTTTCCTCCAGTTTTAAATTTACCTCTTCTTAACTTTATGAAGAAGACTATTCACATTATCTTCAGTGTACCTCTATGAATTTTACACAGATGTAAAAAAAATAATTGTTGAATGCCTATTATGTAGCAGGCACTGTAATAGAAATTAGGAATTAAAGAGAAATGAATATGATACTCTCTCTTCCCTAGAATTTTACCATACAGGAGGGGAGGAAAGCTATTAAGAACTGATTACAATAAAGTGAGACGATTGCTTTGTTGTTATTAGTAATAAGAACTTTCATTTAGTGAGGCGGTCCTGTTGTCCTGAATTTCATACTTGAGCTCATTTAATTCTCATCAAAAAATACATGATGGGGCTTCTCTGGTGGCGCAGTGGTTGAGACTCCACTGCCAATGAAGGGGACACGTGTTCGTTCCCCAGTCGGGGAAGATCCCACGTGCCACGGAGCGGCTGGGCCCGTGAGCCATGGCCGCTGAGCCTGCGCGTCCAGAGCCTGTGCTCCGCAACGGGAGAGGACACAACAGTGAGAGGCCCACGTACCGGAAAAAAAAAAAAAAAGCGTGATGTACGATTGTATGTGCTTTACAGAGAAGGAGATGCTTGTAATGCGTAGAACCAAGAATCAATACAGTCAGATCTCAGAGTTGGTAAAAGAAATATATTTAATTGCAGTTCTGTCCAAATCTGAAGTTTCCTTAACCATGTCTGCTTTCCCTGAGTATAAATTGGTTCAGTTTAAGAGAATAAAGATTTTACAAAGAAAGTAACATTAGATCTAAACTTTATAGATGGCTGAGGAATAGGGGAGGGCATTACAGACCAAAGATATGAAAGGAGAAAGGCACAAATGTGTGTAAAACAAAAGCTAATCTGGTAAGACACTAGTTTAGCATGTTTAATGTAGAATTCTTAACAGGAAGCGATTGGAGATAAATTCAAAAGAAAGGTAGTAAATAATTTCAATGACCATGCTGAGGGCTATAAACTTTATTCACGAGGCCATGAACCTGCAATAAAAAAAAAAAATTAAATAATAAAAATAATATTGGGAGTTTGTGATTGACATGTACATCTACTATATGTAAAATAGATAACCAAAGAGAAACTACCATATAGCACAGGGAACTCTGCTCAATGTTCTGTAATAACCTAAATGGAAAAAGAATTTGAAAAAGAATAGATACATGTATATGTATTACTGAATCACTTTGCTGTACACCCAAAACTAACACAACATTGTTAATCAACTATACACCAATATAAAATAAAAATTAAAAAATAAAAGAATCAGTGATCTTCAAGACAGATCAATAGAAATTATCCAAATTGAAACACATAGAAAAAAAGTATAATAATAATAATAATTTGGGAAGTAACACCATCTGATTTGACTTTGTCGATGATAATTTTGATGAACAGGTTGGAGTGAGAAAACTATTGACATTAAGGAGGTTACTTTAGTAGCAGAAGAGCTAGAAGTCATGAAAGGAAAACTTTTAAGGTGATATTATTGATCGTGAAACATGGGAAAAAACACATATCTGCTGCACACATCCTACGTTCTTTCAGCAAAGGCCCCAGAAGACACATTAAGCTCCAGTCCATGAGATTATTGGGCCAGGTTGCCATTGCCTCCAGGCTAGGCATCTGAGACGCTTTTTAGCTTGATTCTTTGTTTTTAGTTTTTCCTCCTTACCCTCCTAATCCATCTTGCTGTTTTTGCTAAACACATTTTTTTTTTATTGGCTCATGAAAGTAGAGTGATTGCTCTTAAATCAAGTAAAAATTCATGGAGTTACCCTGTGTATCTGGCCCCATGCTTAAATCCCATTTTCCACCAGGAAGCTATAGTATTGCACCATTCAGACAATCTTTTTACTCCCCACTCCGCCTATGTCCATGCTGATTGCAAACCTCGTATTACCTTTTCCCTCTCATTCATACAGCTAATATGTACTCATTCAGGCTGGAGCTGCAGTCCACAAATTCCACAAAACCACCTCCTATTACCCAAATATATGAGCCTTCTGATGCTGAAGTTCTATAGTATTTGCAGATTATTACAATTTAACACTGAAAAATTCCGTGTGTACTTGTAATGCAGACCAACTGAAATGGAACCTCAAATCTCCTTCCAGGTCTAGGATTAATTGTATTTGTCACATCCTTCGTAGGTGGGAAAAATAGCTTAGAACTGGAATACACAATTTAAAAGATCTTTAAAACACTGATCCTTAAGCTTTTGCTACATAGCAGCATTTGATTCACATGGTTTTGGCTTTACTGAATATTTTAAATATCACAGAGAAATCCAGACTTTCTCCAGCTATTTTCTTTGAACAGAAAATCAATTTCAGCCCACAGGGATTGAGGTCACAGAGAGACACCTTTGGTTGGAGATAATCAATAATTAGCTTGACTTCCAGCCATTCTCTGGAAAATGATGTTAACAGGAAATTGAGAAGCTCCAAAGGGTTAGGAGGAGTGAAAGGCTCTGAGAAACCACAAATCAATAGAAATATTTTTTCATATATGCTTAATTTCCACACAGCCATCTTGTGTTAAATGTGAGCAGGTGGTATTAATATTACCTCTACTTGTGGACAGAGGAAATAATGGCCCCAGTTTCTCACCATGGTCACCTCTTCCAGGGAGATCTCAAGGCTGACAGTGTAAAGCTTTTGTTACATGTGTTAAGGTAAACATTATTTTCTTTTAGAATAAATTGCCTAGAATATATTTTTTTTAATATTTATTTATTTACTTGTTTGGCTGCATCAGGTCTTAGTTGTGGCACATGGGCTCTTCCTTGTGGCACAGGGGCTTCTCTTTAGTTGTGGTGCTAGGGCTTAGTTGCTCTGCGGCACATGGGATCTTAGTTTCCAGACCAGGGATTGAACCAACATCCCCGGCATTGCAAGGCAGATTCTTAACCACTGGACTACCAGGGAAGTCCCAAGGTGAACATTTTTAATAGAAAAACATTAGAGGAGACAAAAGTTGGTGGGAAGGAAAGCTTAAAACAACAAAATACATACCTACTGACACACAAACAAATGCCAGAATTCTGAATAGATACAAGCCTAAGAACATCAGGAGTGATGTGGGGTCACTCACTGCCAAAAAGGCAGGATGGTGTATCACATGCAGGGCACACATGGTGACTGTTAACAGAACCACCCCTGCCCAACCATAACTTGGTACTGAAGCCCCTAAATCTATTGAGAGAAATGTTTACATATGACTTTTACTTTCTGCATCCTTCCTGTATGATTCTTAATTTACATTTGCCTTGTTTTCTTAAAGAGCAGAGCCATTACATGACAATGACTTTTTGCTCTTGGTTATCACACATTCCCTGCCAGAATTTTTTCCTAGCACAAACCAGAATTCACCTCTGCCCTGTCCATTCTCCCAGGGAATGATGAAAAAGAGGACCAAAACCTAAGATACTAAATTATAAATGATGTTAAGAATAACACAGTTGCTAATATATAGTTTATTCTCATATTTTGCATTAGTTTTATTCCATAAAGTCATCATGAGCCAGAATTATTGAATACTGAAGCATTACTCCCAGGGGGAAATACAGGGTTAAGTTTGCCTGAGTTTCTGGTCACAACATTTTCATTGACCAATCAGTATATAACCTGTCTTGTGTGCATTTCTGTTTAAAGACATCTTTTTCAATATATACCAACATTTGTAATCCATCTACATTGAACTCAAAGCCAACACACTGTAACTCACACCTAAACAAAGGTTATCTGAGATATATTTTCTCTGCAAGGCACGTCACAGTGTTCTTGTGTTTGGGAACACTAGACAGCACTTCAGCAGTACACCTGGGGGCCACTTTAAAAAGAAAACTCACCAACAAACAGCACAAAAATGCAAAACATGTGACACTAAACAGACAGTAAAAAGAACACTTGTTTACATTAGGAGAGGCAAAGCAAGATGGCAGAGCATGGCCACTTTGAACCTCAGCTGGCAACATGTGTACTGAGTGACCTACATTTTTTTCCTGTTCTACGCATGTCTACGGAAGATCACAAAAGTGCCGTGGTATTAATTTGGGGATTACAAATAAATCGTAGTGAGTAGGTGAAATCACAAAGTTTGAATTCATGGGTAAATTTTGAATTCATAATTAGGGTAAACTCTATATGGAAGAGTCTGGAAGAGAACCCGATTTGGAAAAGATGTCAATGGTTTCATCTTGTCATAGTTGGAGTTCCAGGAGGAGTTCTTCTGAGGATTTTATAACTATGAGACAAGATCCGTAGTAGGGAAGAGAGTAAAAGAAGGAAATCTTAGGATCAGTTGTCATAGCAGAGAGAATTAACATGCCAAATAGTATAGAAAAGTCACTTGGAGAAAAAGGTTGAAATTTGGGAAAGAAGAACGTATTCTGCTAAGAAATGAAAATACTAATGTCAAGCAGTTTACTTACTTTCTTAAAGGAGGAGTGTAATATTTACACTGTAATGCCAGACTGTATTTATAGATAGTGATCAGAATTGGCAAGAAAAACAAGTTGTGTATATTTACTGGACTTTTATAATTATTTTTTACAGTATGCCATCTTCACATTTCTCCTACCACTGTCAACTGGATCCACTGATGTTTCTCATTATCCATATGCTTACCACATAATTTCTGAATATGACAGAAAACTTTAAAGTATTTTAGTCCTTTTTAGTCCATTCAGTTCAAATATAATGGGACTTAACATTAAATGTGCCCACATTAGTTATCTTAATCCTGAAACCAGAGATTTCCTTAAGCTTGTTGATTTCTTCTTATTGATATGAGGTTACTTATGCCAGAATTTCAGATCCTAATTTCAAGGCTTGGATTTCTGGTTATTCCCTGGACTCTGAAACCTTTTCTCCTAAACTGCTTAGTGCCTCATCCTCTCTTTGGGCACAGTGTCAATGGCTGGTGTCATGTTACCCAACTTTAGAACTGCAGCATGCACTGCCTTCCTGTCATTATATCCAATATTGTTAGCCCCCTAGATGATATGCTCACCTTTAGGGATTCTTCATTACCTTATCTAGGACCTTAGTTTTTAGTATTACATATGTTGATTGAAGACTGCTATAACCTTCAAACAATGAAGTTAGGATGCCAAGCTAATCTGTGTTTTCACCCCAAATAGGCCTCACAAATGTCTCAGTGCCTGTCTCCTAAATTGGGTGAATCAATACTGGCCTTTTGCTTCAATAAAACATACTGAGGTATAAAATAAACAATCCCATAAAACATGTATAGAACTTTTAAATTCTATAATATAGTCCCAAATATAAAAATCCACCATTCATGCTGATTTTTGCAACTATAGGATCAATAATGATCATATAGAATGTGAGTTCAGTCAGGGTTGAAACCCTCTAGATTTTTAACTTCTCTTTCCCAGGCCTCCTATAAATCTCCTCTTTATGGTAATGCTCTTCATACTTGCTTATTCTGCTCTCCCTTCATTTTTATTTTTTGGTACTCTGTGATCTAAGATACTTAATAATCTCTGATTTTCTGACAACATTTTGCATTTCACAGGCATGCCTGCTGATTGAATCATGTTTCATAACCCATCCCCCTATGAGCTAAATACTGCTATGCATCTTTGCTTTCCTTTGCCTCTTCAACTATTTATTGCATCTCTCACAGTCACTTTCTGTAACTACACTTATCCATTTCCAACAGCACTGACCTAAATGCATGCATTCAACCTTTTATCAGAGTTTTGCTAGTAGCATCACATCCCTATTGATTCTTGAAATCCAGTATATGAAAGTGATGAATTCCTAATGAAGACTCTGTTTACTCTAATTAGCACTCTTTTTTGTCAGGTCAAATATTGTGTTCATAAGACCAACAGTGTATCAGCTCCTCTACTCCTTGATTGCAGCACTTTATTTATTAGCACTTCATTCTTGATCTCTCACCACCTGCTCATATCCTGCTGCTTTGGACTTCTCAATAATCATACAGAAAGTGCATGCCCTTCCCTAATGCATTCCATAGACAGTCGTACTTTGCTGTTGAAGACTGAAACTTGTCATTGTAACCTCATGCTGTCTTAAACTTCAGACTCTAATGTTAATTCTTCTTTTCTCCTGGTCCTGCCCAATTAAAAAGACATGATGAAGAGCAAAAAATACTCCTTGAGAACTCATTCTATTTTTCTCAATTAACTCAACAAAATTAAAAGAGTGCTCTTAGCTCATTCTAAGATGAGTAGACCATGGTTTTAGAAGCATTCCTTTCCAATTTTGAAACACTTGAGAATAGAATGCTACTAATGCTGTCCAGAGGATAACCAGAATCAAAGCAAACATAAGCAAAGAGACACTGAGATCCTATAATGCATCTGACACTTCATCAAAACTTACCAGAAGTTTTAACAGTCTCACAAAACTGCTATATATTAGATATTACCATCTGTTTTTACATATTATAAAATTTGCACTCAAAGACGTTAAGTAATATAATGGTTATATAGATAAACCACACTTAGTCTACCTGAATCCAAACCTCATGCTTTTTCAGATTCCCCATGCTTCTGTTCCTGTATTTATTCCCTAACTGGGAAATCTGTGAAGATTATACATTACTGATGATCAGTCTTAAGTTATTACTCAAAAAGCCACCCAACACAATATTTCTGGACTGGTTATATTTATACAACTACTACAAATGAATTCTGAAACACTTAAATGTCAAATTTAGCAAAGCTACCATGCTACAATTAAAATAACTTTTTATCCCTATTGTATATAATAACATAATAATAGCCTAACAATTATTGTTATATTAATAAGTTAATAATGTGATTTATTAGTCTTATATTGACTTGCCATTAACCAACACTCTTTTTTGGCCTATTCACTGCTCTATCTTTTTAATCAGTTCCAATATTTTCCAGGTCTCCCTCCAGACCTGGTGACAGCTAGCTAAGTTAAAGACATACTAATAGACTGCAGATGCTAAGGGTTCCCTATCTACACTTTATCTGTACCTTACAGACACCTAATATTTTGAGTCAGGTTTTAATATGCCTACTGAAAATCAAAGTAGGGTATATAATAATCATCTCCATTCATTCTTATTTACACACCAAACATTTCTTGGGTGCCTGTATATGCCAGATACATTGGGGAGTGCTGAAATATCCAGTCACTTTCAAACTCATTACCTTCAAGCTTCATTTGCCAAGGTCATTTTATTTTGTCAATTTCCTCTTTTACTTAATATTCACTAGCGAGTGATATCTTAACAAAAATGAAAATCATCAGAGCTATGACAGATTCTTCTCATTCTCTAGGTCCATTAAAAATATCTTGACTTTTCTGCTATTGAAATTATTATTTTGTTTATATCCTCAAGGACACTGTGAGCTTCTTTAGGCTAGAAATATTTTCTTTGTATTTAGTACTGTAAATGGCAACAATGGATACTCAAAATAACTGTTGAACTAAAAGAAAAATTCTTTATTCTTAATCCCAATGAAATAATCCACTCACTGATCATCTCTTATAGAAAACATTGCAACTACCTCTCTTCACTTCCTCTTCATTCTGTTCACTACGTTTTCCATATTCACCTTGAAAAATTAAGATCAAATTAGAATGGTACAAAAACTGCTAGACACGGACTGGCTATCTACTCCCCCTTTTTGCTTTGTAATAAAATTTATTTATTATTATGTTAAATATTCTCCAGCCAACACAATAATAATGCACTTGCCAGCCTCCCATAAAGTTATGAGTGGCCATGTGACTAGCTAGGCAATGAGATGTACACAGAATTATTCTAGGAAATTTCCTTAAAAGTGTTTTCACTTTTTATCACATTTAGAGCTCTGATGGAAATGATTAATCAATCAGGAAGCAATTTAGATTATGGAAGGCACTAGTAAGCTACAAGGAGCCCGAATTCATGATGATCATCAAGTTACTATGTTACTTTGGGGCTCCATGAGAAAAATATAAACATAAGTCTTATTTAAACAATTATATAAAATGTTCTCTCAAATTCAGCTGTGTCTAATCCTGAGTAGGCACAAAGAATCAAAATTAAATAATAGTTGTAATAGTAATTCTTAATAATAATATGCAAGATAATTTTAAGAATAATAAGAAATAAATATGTCTAATGACTGTTTTATAATATACAGTGAATGCACTGGATGGTTGTTTATGTGTACAGATAAGATAAGGTAGAAGGAGAGTTAAAATAAACAGCTGAGGGCTTCCCTGGTGGCACAGTGGTTGGGAGTCCGCCTGCCGATGCAGGGGACGCGGGTTCATGCCCCGGTCCGGGAGGGTCCCACATGCCGCGGAGCGGCTGGGTCCGTAAGCCGTGGCCGCTGGGCCTGCGCGTCCGGAGCCTGTGCTCCACGGCGGGAGAGGCCACAGCAGTGAAAGGCCCGCGTATCACCACACACAAAAATAATAATAATAATAAACAGCTGAAACTTTGATTTACATGCATACATCGTTACTGGAAGACCCTGGCTAATAGCGTAATTTGATTTATAAAGTAACAATAAACCAAAAACAATGTGCGTTTGCAGAGCTAGATTCCAAAAAGAATCTCTATTGTTGTTGTTTTGTTTGTGTGTTTGTTTGTTTGTTTTGGTTGCACCATGTAGCAAGTGGGATCTTAGTTGCCTGACCAGAGATTGAAAGGGATTGAACCCATGTCCTCTGCAGTGGAAGCATGGATTCTTAACCACTGGACCACCAGGGAAGATCCAAAAATAATTTTTAAATCATCAAACTAGTAAGTTATATAGGTTTCATAAAATTATCTTACTTTGTAGACCTTTAGAACATCATCAATCTAACTAAACTGCTCTTGTGAAGATTCATGGAAAAAACATATTCTGAACTTGTTACATATAAACAGTATTGAATATGGATTACTCTAGAAGATAGAGGAGACACCACTATACACCTACCAGAACAGATATTGTTGTAGCTGAAATTAAAGGAAAAATAGACAATACCAAGTGAGGCTGAGCAACAGGACCTTTGTTGGTAGGTTGTAAAATGGTACAGCCTCTTTGGAAAAAAGCTTGACATTTTTAAAAATATTAAGTATACATTTTACAACACTGAAATTCCAATCCCAGGTCTTTACCAAAGTGAAATTTAACTTATGTTTAAAAAACAAAACAAAATACTTCTAACATCAATTTGTATAGGGGCATTATTCGTAAACCCTAAAAATTGAAACTCAAATGTTCTTCAACATTTGAAGAGTGTATTAAAAAGAGAAAAAACAAACCTGAGGTGAATCCATAAAAGGGATACTACTAAGCAATAAAAAGGAACAAGTTACTGATTCTTAAAACAACATAGATGAATCTCAAATTTATTAAGCTAAATGAACGAAAACTGACTCAAAAGACACATTTACATGAAATTACGGAAAAACAAAATTCTAGGAACAGAATGGGTTAGTGCTTTTGAGGGGTTAAGAGGAATACAAAAGTGAATGGGGAAAACTTGGTGCTTGATAGAATGTTTCTATATGTTGATTATGGATGACTATACGACTTTATAAAAACTCATAGAACTAAATATTTTAAGTAAGAATTTTACTATATGTAAATTATACCTTAATAAATGAGTATGACTCCATAAAAGAGTATATGAGGAAAGTATAGTGGGTGTCAATCAGTGGTCTTAGTTGAACAGAAAAAATATTAAGAATGAAACATCTGGAAGTACTGTTTCTGACACAGTAAAAGTAGAATTACTGTGTTTTCATGAATTGTAACACAGAAGAAATGTTTAAAAATCAATGATTTAAGCATCCATCACAATAAGTTACAAACTTAAAAAATAAAACAAGTACAAGTAGAAGGAATACAATTATACATAAAAGAGGAAAATTAATATATATATATATATATTTCTAATACACTGGAAAGAAACAACAAAGGCAGAATTTGATTCTTTGAAAAAATGATTAACAGATGTTTATTTTTGATTGATCAAGGGAAAAAAATGTACAGTTGTTCAAAATCAGGAATAAAATATTTCATGCATATCATAAAGATATTAAAATAAAAATAGTTATTTTGAATGACTTCATGTTAATATTGGCATTTTAAATATGAAAAAAATTCTATAAAATAAGACTTTTCAAAAATTGCCTTAAAATTTTTGAAAACCTGTTTAGATGGCACCATTACCATATTGTATTTAACATTCATATAAAGATGAATTCAATATTTGCCATAATCTCTCCAGTTATTACACAGGAGTATACACTTCAGAACTCTTTACATAGCAGTGCATCCTAGAAACTATTGAAAAAAAGTCAGTAGAAAAAAAATAATCTAATCTTATCCATAAGTACACTTGCAAAATTTGTAAGCAAATTACTAACTCTAAATCAATTTATGTATATATATATATAAAACACATATATATATAAAATATATATTATTTATATATATATATATATATATATTACTACTCTGTACATACAGATTTACTATACTATAGTTTGATTCATTATTAGAAAATCAGTCAATGTAATCCATTATATGTAAAAATGAAAGGATACATATAGCATGTGATAAAGTTTAAATGCATATTACTAAGTGACAGAAGCCAATTTGAAAATGCTGTATACTGTGTGATTCCAACTATATGACATTCTGGAAAAGGAAGAACTATGGTAACAGTAAAAAGATCAGTACTTGTTAAAGGTGGGGGATAAGGAAGAATGAATAGATAGAAAACAGAGGATTTGTAGGGCAGTGAAAATACTCTGTATGATAATATAATGATGAATACATGTCATTATAGATTTTCACAAACCCACACGAGGTACAGCATGAAGAGTGAATTATAATGTAAATATGGACTTTGGTGATTATGATGTGTCCCTGTAGTTGCATCACTTGTAAACACCACTCTGGTGATGGATGTTGATAATCGGGAAGGCTATGCATGTGTGTGGGCTGGTGGTATATGGAAATTCTCTGTACATTCCCCTCAGTTTTCTGTGAACCTAAAACTGCTGTTAAAAAATGTTTACAGGGCTTCCCTGGTGGCGCAGTGGTTGAGAGTCCGCCTGCCGTTGCAGGGGACACGGGTTCGTGTCCTGGTCTGGGAAGATCTCACATGCCACGGAGCAGCTAGGCCTGTGAGCCATGGCCACTGAGCCTGCACGTCCGGAGCCTGTGCTCCACAACGGGAGAGGCCACAACAGTGAGAGGCCTGTGTACCGCAAGAAAAAAATATGTTTACATTACATCCCTAGTACTTACTTATTTTATAACTGGAAGTTTTTACATTTTGACTGCATTCATTCAATTATATATAATTCTGTATAATTTTCATAATTGTTATAACCCATGGGATAAGGCAAAAATAAATAAATTATAAATAAATACACCAATAAAAATATTGTTGTTTAAAAATAATAAATAAAATGATTATTCAATTTATTTTATTAAACACAAAGTCAATATGTAAAATTTAAGTATATATTAAACTCTAGTAATAGGCAAATAGAAATTAAGCTAAAGATACTAAATACAATAGTTTCAAAATGTATTGACAAGAATCCATAAAACAGGATAGGTGTGTGTCCATTATGAATAAAGAAAATCAGTACTGAAAACCATCAAAGAAGACCCACATAAGAAATATATTCAATATTTTAGATTCAATGAATTTTTAAAGATGTCAGTTTTCTCCAAATTGATATGTAGATTTAACAACATCATAATTATAGTCCCCAAAGAAATTCCACTTAAACATTCTAGCTTCATTTGTGTTTGTGTATTATATCTATATGTCTATATATGAATATGCAGCGGTCTTTGAATAACCAAACCACTCTTAAAAAAAGGTGGGACTTATTGCCTCACTGGTTAATAATACTGAATATAGTATTGGTACATTGATAAATAAATAGACCAATATAACAAAATGGAGACCCCCCCCAAAGAAAACTCACACTTTTACATACATTTGATATAAGTGACATTGTGCACTACAGACTTCTGGTGAGAGGCTAGATCATATATTAAATGGTTTTGAGAAAACTGAATGACCATATGCATTGTTTAAAAAAATAGAGTTAAGAAAGGCACAAATAAGTGCAAATTATAACTGACAGTGTATTAGTATCAAGACTATATAAAGTACTCCTATACACTGGCATAAATGTGAATCTAATACACACCAATAGATAAGACAAGTCAACATAGACTACTCAAAAGACAAAATTCAAATGGCTAGTACACATGAAAATGCTTTACGTTCATTATTAACTGAAGAAATGCTAATTAAATCACTCAGTTCCCTCCAAACTATACCCACTCTCCATTTTTTCCTATCTGCCTGACCTTCCTGAATGATTTAACCTAGTCATTAAGGAAGCCCAAGAAAGATAGACACCCATGTGTACAAGGTTTAAGAGTGGGGATAGGAGGTGGCCTGCCCCAAAGTGTCAAGACTTGAGTTGGATGAAGACAGTGTAGGTACAGAAAGTTGGAGGAGGCAGCTTGGAGTACAATAGTTGATGTGAGGTAGGAGAACATCCATGTTGGGGTGACAGCAGCAACAACAGCCTAGCAAAGTTTGTCCTTGCCCAAGAAAGGAGAAAAGGATAAATGTATGGGTTAAAACTGGCAGTCCAGTGTTCAGTATCAGACCCTGAACAAGAAGAGATCATTCATATAAGAGGGTAAGCAGGGATGGTGGCATAATGATGATGGGTGACTGGTTACTTATATGAAGAGGTAGTCAACAGGTAAATATATTGAGGATAATGGAAACCAAGTGGATCACTGTTGGAGAAAGTAGTTACACATATAAAAAAAAGAGAAAACTAGAACAAACTCTGTGGTGTGGAATTGAAATTGTAATTATGGGAGGTGAGTCCTAATTTTCAATATGTGTAGATTATAAATAAATATAAATGTAACTTTGTGTGTGTGCGTGTGTGTATTTGTATTCACTCCCTAACTCTTTCTACTAAGATGATTAGGAACATCAATACTTAAGTAGCGATGTGCATGACTAGTTTGAAGATCTTGGTTTCTAAAAAAATATTCTACATTAAGTTAAACTAGGCTTTCTTGAAGAAATGGCTGATTTCAGAACTGGCCAAGTAGAGGTACAATATAAGCCTGGAACATTGTTTATGCCAGAAAATAAAGAAGTGCCCAAAGAATGATGGCGACAAGACAAACAGACACAAGAGCCACCTTAAAGTGGCTCTCATTGGAAAAACCTGGAGGAATTTGATCACAAACCAAACAATGATATTAATGGATTATGATGCTTTGAATAAAATTAAAACCATCAATTCATTCCAATAGATAGGTAGATGATAGATAAACAGATGATAGATGGATGGATGGATGGATGGATAGATAAATGCCAAAGATTTTTCTTTTAGTAAAATGTTAAATAATAAATCAAGAAGAAATGATAGAATTAGAAATTGACTATTGATTATCATAGTTAAAAAATAATTCAACGAAGAACTATCAATGGTGTAAAAATTAGTGGGTGAAAGGTTTATGAAAAACAGGGATTTGCATAGTCTCAAAGTACTTCCTAACAGAATGCACTTTAATTATAAAGGGAAATAAAGAGTAACTTTATAATTAAAAATCCTGGCAAATATTTCCTTAATCAAGTCACTGATATTAACATCTCCAGGTAACAGGCAAATCAAAACCATGTACCCCACTCTAGAATGAAATGAGGAGAGAATAACAACACTCTGAAATGTTCTTTCAAAAAATGGATTATTTGAATCTAATCATGTTCAAACATAAAACAAACCTAAACTGAGGGACAGTCTAAAATAACTTGCCTGTCATCTTCAAAAACATCCAAAAAAGTCAAATAAAGGTTGATAAACTATTCCAAATTGAGGGAGACTAAATAAACACCACCATGAAATGTAACTTTTGATCCTGGATTGGGTCTTTTTGTTCTGAAGAACATTACTGGGTCAACTGATAAAACTTGTTTACAGTCTGTGGATTACATACCAGTAATATATCAGTGTTAGTTTCTTCCTTTATATGATGTTATCATGGTTTTGTAAGAGAATGTTCTTGATTATAGGAAAAATTAAAGTACTTGGGAATGACAAGACATCATGTCAACAATGTACTCTCCAATATTTCATGGCAAAAGAAAGAAAATGTTTGTACTAGTTTTCCAAATTTTCTGGGATTTTGAAAATATAAGAAAAGAAAAAGAAATACTGAGATACTGAGAAAATTCCAAAAAAAAAAAAAAATCAAATATACTTGCCAGACTGGCAATAATTAAAAAGTATAATCATACCAAGTATTGATGACAGCATTAGAAAGTCTCATATACTGCTGGTGGATGTATATATTGTTTAAATTATATTAGAAAACAAATTGAAATTATATAGTAAATTTGAAAATATGTAAACTCTATTATTCAGCTGTAGTAGTAAAAATTCTACATGGTCCTCACGAGCTTTTCTCCCTGATGTTGCTCTTTGTGTTAAATTACATGGCAAAAAGATTTTACAGATGTATTTAAGCTCACTTATTAGTTGTTCTTAACATAGAGAAATTAGGTGAAATGTATGCAATCACATGATCCTTTTTTCTTTTTTAAATGGGGTATAGTTGTTTTACAATGTTGTCTTAGTTTCCACTGTACAGCAAAGTGGAGTTTCCTGTGCTATACAGCAGGTTCTCATTCGTTATCTATTTTATACATATTAGTGTATATATGTCACATGACCCTTTTTAAAGCAGAAAATTTTCTTCAGCTGGTGGCAGAATAGAAAGTCAGAGAGATTAAGTGCATGACAGGGATTTGTTGCTGAAATGTAGACAGCCTGTGGGAAGGAAGTGTGAGTAGCCTTTAGGACCTGAGAGAGGCTCCTAGCTGACAGCCAGCAAGGAACTTAAGAGACCTCAGTCCTACAACCACCAGCAGTAAAATTTGATCAAAAACCTGAGAAAAAATGGAAGTGGATTCTTCCTTAGAGCCTCCAGATAAGACAGCCCAGGGAACACATTGATTATTGCTGATGAAGCCCTAAGTACCCAGATTTATAACCAATGGAATTGTGGAATAATAAATTTGCATTGACATAAGCTGTCAAGCTTGTGATAATATATTACACAGAAAAAGAAAACTAATATGCTAGACATTTCTCTAAGTATATGTCAAAAAATAGTATCTATGCATGTGTGCATTTGTGTGTATATGAATGGCGTAGCAGTATTGTATAAACAGCTGGAAAATAGAAGGAACTCATATCCATAAACAGCAAAATTGTGGCATATGAATTCACTGGAATTCTTCTGCCATGAAAGCAAATGAACAGCAGCTACAAAAATGTGGATAATCTTACAATGCTAAGTAAAAAAACTAAGAGATACAAACAAATATATATATAATGTGAATCTATTTACATAAAGTTCAAAAACATGCAAAACCCAGCTGTATTTTTAGAGTTGCTGATATAGCAACTATAAATTAAAGGAAGAAAATAAACACACACACACACACACACACACACCCATACACACACACAAACATGAAATAGCAGCCTTAAACATATTAAATCATAGGTACCTAACATATTTACAGAACATCCCAACCAAGAGCAACATAATGCACATTTTTCTCAAGTGTATATAGAACATTTCCAAGACATATCATATGTTAGGCCATATAACAAGTTTTAAAAGATATGAGGATTTGAAATATCAAGCATCTTTTCCAACCACATGGTATGAAACTATAAATTAAATACATGAAGAAAACTGAAAAAAATACAAATATTTGGAGATTTAACAACATGCTACTGTTTCTTAAGAAGTCAAAAGAGAACAGGTTGAAAAAGAAATCAAAAGATAAACTGAAAAATATCTTGAGACAACTGAAAATGGAAATGTAACATGCCAAAATTTATGAAATGTAGCAAAAACAGTTCCAAGAAGGAAGTTCACAGAGATAAATGCCTACCTTAAGAAACAAGACAAGTCTCAAGTAAACAATTTAACTTTACATCTCAAGGAGCTAGAAAAAGAATAACAAATGAAGACCAAAATTAGTAAAAAGAAAGACAATAACAAATGTTAGAGCAGAAATAAATTAAATACAGATTGAAAAGTCCATAGAAAAGACCAAGAAAACTAAGAGATGGTTCTTTGAAAAGATAAGCAAAATTAACAAATCCTTAGCTAGACTCACGAAGAAAAAAGAGAGAGAGAACTTTGGTAAATAAAATCGAAAAGGAAAGAGGAAACATTTCAACTGATACCATAGAAATATAAATGATGATAAGAGACTGCTGTGAACAAATTGGACAACCTAGAAGAAGTGAACAAATTCCTAGAAACATACAACCTACCAACACTGACTTATGATGAAATACAAAATCGGAACAGTCTAATTATTAGTAAGATTTGATCAGTAATCCAAAAACCTTCCAACAAAGAAAAGTCTAGGACCAGATAGCTTCATTGGTGAACTCTACCAAACATTTAAAGAATTAATACCAATCCTTTTCAAATTCTTCAAAAACTAGAAGAGGAGTGAACTCTTCCAAATTATTTTTACCAGGCCAACATTACCTTAATATAAAAACCAAACAAGTATGCCACAAGAAAAAAAGTATTACAGACCAATTTCCTGATGAACTTAGATGCAAAAATCCTTAACAAAATGTTAGAAAACCAAATTCAACAATACACTGAAAGAATCATATATCATGATTAAGTCGTATTTATTCCATGGAAGCAAGGATGTTTACCAATCACAAATCAATGTGATACACCCCATTTTTAAAAAATGAAGAATAAAAATCACATGCTTATCTCAACAGATGCAGAAAAAAGCATTTTACAAAATTAAGCATCCATTTGTGATAAGAACTCTCAACAAAGTGGATATAGAGGGAATATTCTTCAACATAATAAAGAATATATATGACAGCCCATGGCTAACATCATACTTAACAACAGAAAGCTGAAAGCTTTTCCTCTAAGATCAGGAACAAGAAAAGGATGCCCAATCCTGCCACTTTAATCAACATTGTGTTGGAAGTTCTAGCCAGAGCAATTAGGTAAGAAAAAGAAATAAAAGGTATACAAATTGGAAAGGAAGGAGGAAACTGTCATTATTTGAAAATGGCATGATATTATATACAGAAAACCTTAAAATCTCCATAAATAAAACCTGTTAGAACAAATAAACAAATTCAGTATAGTTGCAGAATACAAAATAAATACACAAAAATCTGTTGTACTTCTATACATTGATATTGAGCTATCAGAAAAACTGGAAAAAAAAACACATTAAAATTGCACCCCAAAGAATGAAATGCCTAGAAATATATTTATTCAAGGAGGTGAAAGACTTGTACTTTGAAAACTCAAGACATTAAAGAAAGAAATTGAAGAAGACACAAATAAATGAAAAGATATTCCATGCTCATAGGTTGAAGGAATTAATATTGTTAAATTGTCCATACTACCCAAAGCAATGTACAGATTCGAGGCAATCCTATCAAAATTCTAATGGCATTTTTCATAGAGATAGATAAAACAATCCTAAAATTTGTATGGACCCATAAAAGATCCTAAATAGCCAGAGCAATCTTGAAGAAATAAACCAATGCTGGAGGCAGCACACTCTCTGAGTTCAAACTATATTACAAAGATATAGTAGCTAAAATAGTAAGGTATTGGCATAAAAACAGACCCATAAATCAATGGAACAGAATAGAGCCCAGAAATAAACCAAGAGAATTAATTTATGACAAAGGAGCCAAGAGTACACAATGCGGAAAGGACAGTCTCTTCAATAAATTGTATTGGAAAATACGATAGAATGAAACTGCACCACCATACACAAAAATTAACGTAAAATGGATTAAAAACTTTAACATAAGACCTGAAAGTATAAAACTCTTAGAAGAAACCCAAAGTAAACTCATTGGCATAGATCTCAGCAATGATTTTTGTAAATCTACACCAAAAGCAAAAGCATCTAAAGCAAAAGTAAACAAGTAGGGCTACATCAAACTAAAAACTTCTGCATGGCAAAGGAAACCATCAACAGAATAAAGAGGCAACCTGCTGAATGGGATAAAATATTTGCAAATTGTATATCTGATAAGGGGATAATATTTGAAATACATAGAGAATTCATACAACTCAATAACAAAAAAACAAGCAACCTGATTAGAAAATGGGCAGAGGACTTGAATAGATATTTTTCCAAAGAAGACAAACAGACGGCTAACAGGTAAATGAAAGATGCTCTAAATTATTAATCGTAAGGGAAATGTAAACCAAAACCACAATGAGATATCATTTCACACCTGTTAGAATGGCTATTATCTAAAATACAAGAAATAGCAAGTGTTCATGAGGATGTAGAGAAAAGGGAACATTTGTGTGCTGTTGGTGGGAATATACATTGGTTCAGCAGCTGTGGAAAGTAGTATAGAGGATCCTCACTGAAGATACACATCATATGATCCAGCAATTCCACTTCTGGATATTTATCTGAAGAAAACAAAACACTCACTCACAAAGATAAATGCACTCCAATGTTCACTGCAGCATTATTTATAATCAAGATATGTAAACATTCCAAGTGTACATCGATGGATGAATGGATATCTGTATCCTCATATAAACAATGGAATATTTTTCAGATATTAAATAAATGAAATCTTGCCACTTGCAACATGGATGGAATTCGAGGACCTTATGCTAAGTGAAATAAGTCAGAAATAGAAAGACATATACTGTATGATCTCTCTTACGTGTGTAATCTTTTTAAAAAAATAAAGAAAAAAAAGAAAAAAGCTCATAGATTCAGATAATAGATTGTTGGTTACCAGACGTAGGCTTGTGGTGGTGGTGGGGGGTGGTGAGAGAAATGGGTGAATTATTTTTGTTTTTTTAATTTAAATGAATTGAATAAAAATAAAATAATATGGAGAGATAGCTAAGATATATCTTAAGTGATAACAGAAAAGCACAGATCAGTGTATAGTTTACTATCATTTATATATCATATAAATATAGTTGTGTGAGGAGCTTCAAGATGGCAGAAGAGTAAGATACGGAGATCACCTTCCTCTCCACAAATACATCAGAAGTACATCTAACACGTGGAACCACTCCTATAGAACACACACTGAACGCTGGCAGAAGACCTCAGACCTCCCAAAAGGCAAGAAACTCCACATGTACCTGGATAGGGCAAAAGAAGAAAGAAAAAACAGAGACAAAACGATAGGGATGGAAAAAAAAAAAAAAAAAACGATAGGCATGGTACCTGCGCCTCTGGGAGGGAGCTGTGAAGGGGGAAAGGTTTCCACACACTAGAAGCCCCTTCGCAGGCGGAGACTGTGGGTGGCTGGAGGGGGAAACTTTGGAGCTACGGAGAAGAGCGCAGTAACAGGGGTGCAGAGGGCAAAGCGGAGAGATTCCTGCACAGAGGATCAGTGCCGACCAGCACTTACCATCCACAGAGGCTTGTCTGCTCACCCGCCAGGGCGGGTGGGGGTTGGGAGCTGAGGCTTGGGCTTTGGAGGTTGGATCCCAGGGAGAGGACTGGGGTTGGTGGCGTGAACACAGCCTGAAGGGGATTAGTGCACCACAGCTAGCCAGGAGGAAGTCCAGGAAAAAGTCTGGAGCTGCCAAAGAGGCAAGAGACTTTTTCTTGCCTCTTTGTTTCCTGGTGCACAAGGAGACGGGATTAAGAGTGCCACTTAAAGGAGTTCCAGACACGGGCACGAGCCACGGCTATCAGCGCAGACCCCAGAGATGGGCATGGGATGCTAAGGCTGCTGCTGCAGCCACCAAGAAGCCTGTGTGGAAGCATAGGTCACTATCCACACCTCCCCTCCCGGGAACCTGTGCAGCCCGCCACTGCCAGTGTCCCGTGATCCAGGGACAACTTCCCCAGGAGAACACATGACATGCCTCAGGCTGGTGCAACATCATGCCAGCCTCTGCCACTGAAGGATCGCCC